>NW_013550580.1:843098-1026110 GCF_000709125.1 Exophiala aquamarina CBS 119918
ATACCACTATACCACTATACCACTATACCACTATACCACTATACCACTATACTATCTTGGCCCTCAAGGAAGCAAAATGTGATGACCGCATCTCCTTTCCCCTTTCTTTCCCTTGTAGTCGTGAAGTTAAAGCCAGCCATCCTCGCTCGGTACCCCAACAAACCAACTCCTAACCGAGCACAAAACAGGGAAACTCTATCGCTCGCTCGCTTGATACTTACCCTCTGGTCTCGCGTATGTGTCCAGAACTGGAAGACGTCCCGCCCGAGACAGGAAGGCTAGATCCCGCCGTGCCATCACTCCTGGGGCCGGTGCGGTGCGGTGTGGTGCGGTGTGGTGCGGTGCGGTGTCAAAAATAAAACATACGGGACTAAGTACCAGGTACTTCGTATTCCGCACTTAAGATAGTGGAGTGGCACCTCGGAGTATGCACTATGTAGTCGGTAGTCATCTATCCAGCTTGACAAAACAGAGCCCTGGTCGGCAGCCATGCCGTGGAGTGAGCGGGGACCTTTTGTGATTTCAACATGGGTCAGTCGCCGCTGCACCGCGCTGTCCCATGGTAGAAAATGTGGTGCAGAGCCGAGCAGGGCAGTGCTTGGAGCAACCATTTCCTCTGGTCGAGGATAGTACACTGCTTGGAATGGAATAAAAGGAGGTGCCATACCATGGACCTGGTTACAGAGGGGACTAAAAAACCCCTCTGCTGCATTCATTCATAGCAACCACTGCCGGGCCCACAGCTTATTTCAAATGCATGACAATCAGGGAGGAGCCTTGTCCAGCCCAAAGTCCTTAGACGTTGCTTCTACGCTATAGCGGATCTTAGGTCCTAGACCATTGTCACGGTACTTTATTGTACTCGGTATGTATTCCGCAGCAGCTACTGATCATTCCTCCGCCTCCACCAAGTCGACTCTCAAACCCCCCGGAACCGAGCGGGTGAAGTGTATGATAGTATTGAGGTCCCTGTCCAGGACACGGGAAGCCTTGAACCACCGGATCATGGTGGTCAGGCCGATGTATATCTCTGCGGTGGCGAGGTTCAAGCCCAGGCACGCTCTCGAGCCGGTGGAGAAAGGTACGAGGCTCTGCTCCTGTCTCGAGACATCTTTTGCCAACCATCGATCGGGGTTGAACGTGAAAGGCTCGGCGAAGACCTCCTCGTCAAAATGTTGGAGGTAGACCGCTGATGAAATGGTCGTGCCGGCGGGGATGTGATGCCCGGCATAGTCGAGTCCTCCTTGTGGTGTTATTCGGGGGAGTCTTCCACTGATGGGGCTGGAGAAGCGGAGACTTTCGTTGACGCACGCTCGTAGATAGGGAAGTCTTTCCAGGTCTTGCAGCGTGGGGTGGCTGTTCTCTGCCTCCCAGACGGTCTTCAATTCGGCGTGTAGGCGTGAGCGGATACCTTCGTCTAGATATATCGACCAACTGCCAATCGCCAGAGTCAGGCCCGTGGTATCGGTTCCAGCAATAATGCTTCCAATGCCGTTAGCTGCAAGCGCCGGCACCGTTTGCTCGACTCCTAGTCGTTCCCCGTTGTTGACCTGTGCTTCGAGGACAGGTGTAAAGTCATGCTGGTCAGCCTTCATTTCTTGAAGAGCTTTTATCACTCTCTGAAGTGCTTGTCAGTCTAACGAACGAAATCTTGGCGAAGAGGTGCTTGTCTTACGGCAGTCATCTTGGGAACTGCCTGGAACACTGGTACTGGTAGGCGACCCATGACAGGATTCAGCGCCCATCGTACTCGGGGAAACATCACAAACTATATCACAGTCAGACCTATACCGAATTGCTGAAAACAGCTTGCGTCTTCCGGGGGCAGGGCACTCACGAATAAACTCGCTGGACCGAACTTATCAAAAGCATCAAGAAGGGGTTCGTCAAACCCAGGCCTGAGCAATGATTCAAACGATTCGCCGTAGGTATATTCGGTCACCACATCTAGGGCGAGGCAGCGGAAAAGTTTGATCAAATCAAGGGGTGACTTGGTATAGGTGTAGTGAGACCGTAACTGTCTCGACATGATGAAGACTCTTTCCCAGATATGTTTCTCGTAGGCGAGCGTGGCTTTCCTGGAAAATGCGTTGCTGACGACCCGGCGGTACTGGGAGTGCAACTCGGGATCCGAGGTGGAAAACAAGTTGTCGTGCTCGTTGGAGAAGACATGGTAGAATTCTGGCGCCTATGAATCACCAACATTAAGTTAGATAACCATAGAATATCTGAGGAAAGTCGACACGGACCTTTCGATACGGTGACGCCTGTTTGTAGATGACCCCTAGATATACCGATGGGTCCATGATGCTGACTTCGTTGGGCCCAATCCGAATGATTCTTCCTATTTAGAGTTAAACAGGGCACACCCTTAATGCTCCAGTCGCACCCTGAGCATACCATATTTCTGGTGGAGGTTGTAGATATATTCTGTGCTGGTGCCACGCAGATCAAGGAACCATATCCACGCACCGGTTAGTGCTGGACCCAATGGACCTGGGACACTGGTAAGAGGTGCTATGAAGAGCCTTCGTACGATAATCGCTGCGATGGTCAAACTCAGGCAGCATATTGCCGCCAGGTAAGTCTGTGGGGTTACAGAAGACAACGCCATGGTCATGGCTTTGTCGAAGCTGAGAGGACTTCCCTTGTCGCTGTGGTCGAAGGAACACAGCTAATAGACAAAAGGCTGAGTAATATACCCTCGAGCCAACCCGATGCTTCAGCTATCGACAGACTATCCGCTGTGACTGGTCGATTGACGAACATCACCGACGGCGACTGCCGTCGCGTTCTTTCTCAAGCGATCTCATCCCCCGGTGAGATTGCTTCGTAATGTATTCTCTGGCCACCGAATTACATTATCCAGATGTGAGGCAGATATATTGGCGGACAGGGCCATGCTTACAAAACCAATTATCTTTTCGAAAAGGTTAATGCGAGGCCACTGGGGGCAACTGGGTAAAGAACCAACATTTAGTCATTCTCCACTCGCATGCGGCTCATGAAGTCGAATAAATCATTACTCCGCAATGCTCGACCCCGTGGTTTTAAGGCGCCCACGCGGAATCAAATTCACCTGTCGGCCGAAACACGGGATCAGGAGAAGCAAAAGGTGACCGGAAGTGGCTGATTGGAACAAGTTGACGTTCATGGACAGTTGTGGGAGAGTCAAACAAGGTTGAGAGTGTTTTGTAAACTCATCGATGTGATCCTGATCTTTCCAGAAACAGCGGAACCGTCATTGAGCCTTGGACTAGCATGATGTATAGCGCGTACGCTGATACTACATGGCTTAGGGAAGTTATCTATATCCACACACGGCAAGGCTCATCCTCATCCCCTAGCGTATATAATTCACGACCAGAGTTATCGTGCTGTAACCCTCTTCTTCTTGCAAGCTGTCACCTATACCTCGGTATTTGTTTGCCCGAATGTGAAAGATATCGATATCGTCGCCTGCCGTACAGTGCTGGGACGATGTGCATTCAGTGATACCAATCTCACAGGCCAACACCTGCTCCTCAGGAAGGACGTCGTATGGCTCCTCAATGAGGATGCCACCGACCTCCTTGCCATAAACATATGCTATTCCGTTGCTTGAAACATGGATCAAATTGCAATCGTTGTTGAAAGTGAGAATTCGCGGAGCAATACCATTGAACGGGATCACGCTATAGGCTGGACTCATGCTGGCCCATCTCCCCAGGTGCGAGGATCAAATGAGGTTTCTCCCTTGAGTTGCCATCTCCATACAATAATAGAAGGCTCACTCGCAGATAGGACAATCATTCCTGCGTGGCTGAGAGCCAGGCTTCGAGCTCAAGGCGCTGCCGATTTCAAGGATCATGTGTCCCTTCAAGTACTGGGTACACAAAGTCCTCGGAAGGGCTTTTGTACGATAATCTGTCGTAGAAAGTGGGAATGGACCAGAGTGTGGGGTTAAGGGTGAACTTCTCCTTCTCGAGAGGGTAAGTAACCCAAGATTGTGGTAGATCCATGATTCGGTGCAGACCTCCACTCGGCACTGGGCCAGAGCGTGTATGGTCGACTGAGGTGGGATCAGGATTCCCAAGTCCTTTGGCGTGTGATCCCAAGATGAAGGCTTTTCACACAAAGTTTGGGCCATAGCATAACTTCTATCCACCTCTTGTTCTAGCCTTTTGTTTCACGCTCAATGGTTTGGATTTGGAACAGCTTCTGCTGCTGTTCGACGTTGGATTTCAATCCTAAAGCCTCTTCAATCTGGTCGGAGAATAATAACATGGCGGAGGCATTGAGCATAAGAGCAGCGCCGATCATGCCACGGGTCTTAGGAGGTAATGATTTGTAGGAGCTGCTTAATGTTAGGGGGAGAAGGAAGCAGATACGAATAGTCGATCGCATAGACTTACGACCACAGCGACATCTTGAAGGAAATCCGGAAAGCTAGTACGGCAGAAGACAAGGAGATAGTATTTTAGAGAAGGTGGAGCCTGGGCTGAGTAGGGATGAGAGAGTACCTCCAAGCTTTATGCGCTTGAGAGGCCAGATGCTGCAGGTAGGCAAGTCGTGAGCAATGGTTCCATGATTCTGGATACATTACGAGACATGATATATCCACGTGGAGATTCCAACGACCGGGTATCAAGCATTCTGAGTAGGTTTGCCGAGCTCAATTACAGTGGAGTATGGAACTCAAATTGTACCTCAACGAGCCTGTGTCGCTGCTACGGTTGATCTTGAATACATCCAGGTGCAAAATCACGCCATTAACTTTAACCAATTATCGTTCACCATCAACACTCTGGTGGCTGGATTGGATCAATATCTGGTGTCGCAGTGGAGAAGGATCCTGAAATGCTCAGCCTTGTCGAGAATAGGGGCATTGTCTTTCAATAGTGATAGAAAACGTCTGACAAGGTGCGAAAACTTCATATACAAGGTCAAGAGCAACGATGAGGACAAAGAGACGGTGCCCCGCACTTTCCAATCCTGCTCACCGTATCGGGTCAGGCGTTCTCGCAGAAGCCCGTCGGTACCCGTACTAACTGGTAGATGCTGGGCGAAATGTGCTGTACAACCCCTCCTCACTCACTTCATCTTCCTGGTCTACAAATGTCGGGATATCATTTGCCTTGTTAGTAGTTCGTTCAATAGTACAACCGCTTGGAAGGGGTTTCCCTGGCTCAAACAGAACTCGATCAAGATGCCAATCGTAAGTAAACGAGCGGTTTATGCAATACATTCATCGCTGATGGCCGGTTCAAGGCGAAAGTCTGCCCTTTCGACGATGGAACCGTCGAAAAGCCGATCAACCGTGAGCCGTACATGATCGATTTAGTCTCAAGGTGAAAGAAATTTATGCTGTATGACTGCTACCATCATCTCACCGGAGGATAGTTTCATTACCAAAAGTGACAATTACGACCGCAACCATGGTCCAATCCAGCATAAAGTGGGGTGTGACCACACAGTCAGAGTAGACGGTCTCGTCTCCAAGCCGCTCAATCTTACAGTCGCCCAACTCGCGAATGACTTTCCTCAGCATCGAGTCACGTGCACTTTGCAGTGCGCCGGGAACCGAAGGCACACCATGCGAACACGCATCAAGGAGGTTCTGGGGGTCGATTGGTTCGATGGTGCTGTAATGAATTGCACCTGGGAAGGCCCCCGAGTTCGAGACATCTTGCTCGCTGCAGGAGTTGAAGAAGACCAGGTAGTGCATGATGGTGTATCACCAATGCATGTACATTTCGCCAATTATGGTGGGAAGACTCAACAGGACGAGTGGTACGGCGGCAGCATACCGTTTGATCGAGCCATGGATCCCGATATGGATGTCATCCTGGCTGTCAAGGTAGGGGATTGGCACAAACACAGCCAGCCTCGGTGTCCGTTGTGGGTTTCATGCTGCTGACGAGGAGGTAGATGAACGGACAGCCCTTGCCTGCTCGACATGGCTTCCCGGTTCGGTCGGTGGTTCCAGGCGTGCTTGGGGCTCGTTCTGTCAAATGGCTCGACCGAATTTCCCTGTCCGACAAGGAATCGCCCTGTTTTTATCAGCAGCGTGACTACAAAGTCCTACCGCCAGAAGCAGTCGACACGGCCACTGCGGAGAAATATTGGAGCCTCTGTCCTTCAATGCTGGATATGCCCATTAATTCTTGTGTTGCCCATCCAACTTCCGAATCGACCATTGCGCTTCCCTCCAGTGGAATGATTGAGGTTCTTGGATATGCGGTGCCACAGGGTCATCATGGTCCAGTGATAAGAGTTCAGGTTTCGGGTGATGAGGGCAAGACGTGGGTGGACGCACAACTTGAAGATGGTGGCGAGGCTAGGAGCCGATGGACCTGGGTTCTGTGGAACGCAAAAATCAAGATGGAGAGAGGTAAAGGAAAGAAGATTTTTGTGAAGGCGACTGACGCTGGAGGGAATTCACAGACACAGGAGAGATCGACCTGGAATCTTCGTGGAGTTGGGTATAACGGGTACGAGGCTGCATTTGATCTCACGGTGATCTAGCATGGCGATGATCAGTGATTGACGGCCAGGGTTTAGCAGAGGAAGAGGAAGCACAAGTCAATGACAGTACTGTAGGTGCTGTTGGATATTGAAGTTGGTGTTATTTTTCCATTGTCGTTGTCATTAGTGCTTAGCATTGGCATCTTGACGCGTAGAGGACTAGTCCCTAAGGCGAAATAACAGTGAAGTCAGTATGCTACAGCCCACCGTTAGGACTTGGTATGTAGCAAGGTAAAGGAGGCTCGGGATGGGCATTGAGATTGGCGGTTACACAGATGTTGCAGATCGATCATATGAGGAAACTGTGGGTTGGATAGTATGTTGATCTCTCAGTATCTCGGTCTCCTTTTAGAGGGTCGGGCATCAACAGCCTCAACCGATCTATGACTCTCATGCCCGAAGATGAGATCGACGAACTGGAGTGGTCAGCAAGATGCTCTCTCTGCCCACGTCCGAGGCATGGAGTAGGTTTGAGCATTCGGTAGGTTACTATTCTTTTTTTTTGGCAGGATGCAGGGAACGCAGCGTGGTTTGACACTGGCTGTTTGGATTGGCAGGTACCGATTGGGTGGTCGCTTGGCTGTATCCGTCTGGATAATGTGCGAGTGCTCCGTACGGAGTCCCTGTAGTTGGGGAGGCTTGGATTTGCTACCGAACGGATATCCGGGAGCAAGCGTGGCAGCGACTCGACTCAGAGAGTCAGAGTGGGATCATGCTCAGGGAGCAAGAGTGGGGAGGATAGGAACCACAGATTGCAGGTGCAGGGTGCAGGGTACAGGGTGCACACTAGCAAGTAAACTCCAAGTTAGAGCAGGCCGGCATTGTGCTTAAGGGCGGGTCGGCATGTTGATGTATGGGGCCTCGAGCATGGGTACGGAGGACGGAGTACAGGCATGGGTAGAGGCATTGGCGTACGGAGTGCTCCAGGGCCAACTTGATACGGTTGTATCAGAATTCATGGGTGTGGTCATGGTACGCGGTAAAGAGTCAGGAATCAGCATAAGAGCAATGGCGTGACAATGCCAGTAGGTGTCAATCCTGGTTGTCACTCTCTGTGATGCCACAACACACCACGAGGGAGGGGAACTGTGACACGTCGAACCCTGAGATCCATGCATGTCTCGACCGCATGATGGTTCTGACTCTCCGAGGCATCACAAAGACAATCACAGTTACGTGTTCTGGGGCCGTGAATCTCCTCGTTAAGATGGCGGAACACGCCGTTGCCTCTACCTGTGCTTGTGCTCATGCTTGGACATAACAATAGAGAGCCTAGGTACGGATACGGAGTACGGAGTACGTAGGACGCAGTGCTCGGTATCTTACTCGTAGGTTAGGTAAGGTGGCCGCCTGGAGACCACCAGAACACCGAGAAGTTCCACGTTCCCGGAACTCCCTGGAAGCTGTGTATAACTGGGCCCGAGCAGCCGTTCTGGTGTTTTTAAGGGTGTGCGGTGCGTAGTTCGTGGTGCTGGGCGGCTTGAAGGGTAGCCTCTTGGGGTAGGCTGAAGCCTGAAACAAGCCTTCCCTCTTCGGCATTCTGCTGTTGGTACCTAAATAGCCTTGGGGGGAGTACTCGGTGCGCCCACGGATAGCTGCACGAGTCAATGGCTGTCAGGCTGCAGATATCCAGACAGAAAGGTAAAAAGAGACATCGTCCGAACTTAAACTACCAGTAGTACCTCCTGTGATCGAGTACCGGAGTGCTTGAGAGTAGCAAGTACATATTCATGATTCGGTTTCTACGTGATATCTACGTTGAGTGTGCGACTCGAGGAACTCTCAGCATTGAAGGCCTCGGAGTCCTGTTAGGAGCGAAAGTCCAAGGTAACTCGCTCCCCTTTGTACTCTGGCCACCATCCTCAGGGCCCTGAATCCTTCTCCAACAGCAGCCTTCTGGGCTGGGGGAGCTGTAATCTACTAGAGCAAATGAGCAGCACCAGCCCCGAAGCACAACAGCAATAGGACATTTCAGAAGCGTACATCAGTGCCTGGGCGCAATGCATCCAGAGGTGTTAAGAGGGGTGCCAGGACCCCTCGGACCTATGTTACTAGCTACTGTTACGCGATACTGTACCTAAGCCGTACCAGTACTGGTAGTTCGTGGTGTCGTAGTGTCTTGTGCCTTGTTAGGCTGCTGCCCTGTTCATTTCCGCCATCCGTCGTTTTTTTGGGTCTCCATTTTTTTTATTCGGCCCATTCCACT
Organism: Exophiala aquamarina CBS 119918; assembly: GCF_000709125.1. Taxonomy (NCBI): domain Eukaryota; kingdom Fungi; phylum Ascomycota; class Eurotiomycetes; order Chaetothyriales; family Herpotrichiellaceae; genus Exophiala; species Exophiala aquamarina. The sequence continues at coordinate 851,812 of NW_013550580.1, forward strand.
CCCACGTCCACTTCCACGTCCACGAGTTCATGACCAGCACTGGCATTTCTCTCGCTGCTCCTCAGGCTGTTCCCGAAACTGCAACGTTCAGACCTTAGACGCTTGACAATTCGAATCTTCGATTTTCTGTGCCAGTCTTGGTCTTGGTCTTGGTCTTTTGGTCGTCCGCAGTCATCCATCACTCTCCCATCTTCCATCTCGCATCTCCCACATCTCATCGACCTCCTCTCTTTCATCCGTATCATATATTTGTCTTTTCCGGGATCTGGAAGACGTTCATTGCTATATCTTGGGGGTTCTTATTTTGCACATTTGCACGCCATCCCCCCGATCTGCTGGAGTTGGTCGGGCCTCTGCTATTTTCTGACCTCGAGTTTGTCCGTTGTCCCTCTCCTCTCTCTCATCCTCCTGCATCGCTTGCTGCTCCATTCTCGCCCTTTTCGCCCATCTCTGCCATCTGGATGAGAAGCCTGACTGACGCATCTGCTCCTCGATAGGAACAGTCCATCTAGGCTTCGCCGTATAATCTCTCCAGCCCTTGCTTCATATTCGTAGGCGAACCCTCCGAGCCAACCTTGCAATTTTATCCAACATGGCCACTGCTGCTCCTCCCGTCCCCAAGCTCGACCGCTATGTCATCATCCATGTGGCCACCACCTGCGATGAGCACGGCGTCTATGTCACAAAAGATTCTGCTGAAGTCATTGAGCTTGGATGGATTTTGCTCGACGCAAAGACCTGTGATGAGGTATGTCTTGATTCACGGAGTTCAAAACCTGCTAGAACACCATATTGACATTTGTTGGATTCAGATATACCGGGAAAGCGTACTCGTCAAGCCCATCAATACCCCCATCACCCCACTGTGCAGTGAGTCGGGAACTTGACAGTCCACGAGACAATGTATACTAACTTTGGAATCACAGCCAGCCTCACTACTCTGACATGGGAGCACGTCCGTAACGCCGGCTCCTTCCGCGATGCAGTGGCTCGATTCGACCATTTTGCTCAAGAGCACCTTATATCCAAGAATCTCGAGTTCTCCTTTGTCACACTGGATGCCTGGGACTTGCGGGTCCAGTTGCCCCGAGAAGCTCGAGACAAGTCGGTCGTCCTACCAGCTTACCTGCAACATTCCCGGACCTTCGACCTGCGCTCAGAATACGCCCGTTGGCAACAGCACCATCCAGAGTCCCTGCCGTTCGGCCCCAGCTCGCTAGCAAACATTTGTGCTGCTCTGGAAGTGGAACCTGTGCAATCGTCCGCCCCAATCAAGCACAATCTACCCTTTCACCTCCAGGCCCTGGCTCCTGCCTCTCCCCGCCGTGCCATGGAAGAGGCCGTCACTCTTGCAAGGGTTCTCAGAGGCCTCATTCGGAAGTCACAACCCGCCCATGACCACCCAGAAATCCTGACCCGCCCCATGGACGCAAGGGCCGACGTCAATGCCTTCTTGAAGGAACGTAGTAAAGTCCTGCACATGAACGGCCTGCCGCACGACACAACCCAGTCAGAACTCGAAAGCTGGTTTACGCAGTTCGGTGGTAGACCAATCGCCTTCTGGACCCTTCGCACTCCTGATCAGCACAAGCCTACCGGCTCAGGTTTCGCCGTCTTTTCTTCACATGAAGAGGTATTTCCCACCCCATTCTGTTCCTCCCTGTCTCCCTCCTGACCATCATCTACACCGTCCACTTTGATCTCAGCCTTCCTCCTACAACTTCTGTTCGCTAACATGACTCCATTACAGGCAGCTGAGAGTCTCTGCATGAACGGTCGCGCCCTCAACGAGAAGGCCATTGAGGTCTCGCCTTCCTCTAGCCGAGTCCTTGATCGTGCCGCCGAGATCCTGACTCCATTCCCTCCAAGTAAAAATCGACCAAGGCCTGGTGACTGGAACTGCCCATCATGCGGCTTCTCAAACTTCCAACGCCGCACTGCTTGCTTCAGATGTTCATTCCCAGCTGCGGGCTCAGGTGCTGGCGACCCCTACAATGCTAATGCCTTCCCTTACCATCACGGCTATCCTCCATATGGAGGTCAACCTCCACACATGGGACACCACCATCACGGCCATCATCCCAGGGGTGGAGCAGGCGTTGTCCCATTCCGTGCTGGTGACTGGCGTTGTGGTGCTGAGGGATGTCAATACCATAATTTTGCAAAGAATATTAATTGCCTTCGTTGCGGTGCACCACGTTCGGGTGCTGCTGTGGTGGTCGACTCTTCTTTCCCCTCGCCCATGGGCCCTCCCTCAGGATTTGGAATGGAACCTGGATCAATGGGAGGCACCCCAGGACCAGCGCCATATGGAGCAGGTGCTGCTGCATTCGGCTCTGGCACCGCATTTGGTCAGCCACCAACTCAATACGGAATGCCTTCGGCGATGGGTGCCCCTGGAGGTGCTTTCCCTCAGATGGGTGGCATGACTCCTGGCTATGCATCAAGCACCATGTCTCACTCTTCATTTGGTCCTGCGGCTCAGGCTGCTTTCAGTGGAGCAGCTGACACCACCGCTCATACTATGCCCGGAAACGGTCCTCAAAATGGCTTCTATGGCAACGAGCCTAACGCCGATCCTTTCGCATTCCTCTCTGCTGGTCTCGGCAACCTCAGTGTGGGCGACGAGAACCAACCTCCGCGACGTAACGGCGGGCCACAAAGCGCCAAAAGCCCTGCTTAAGTGTTGACTCCCCAAAATGGGCTCGTCGTGTTGCCTCTCGACATCACTGAAGTTTTAATCCACAGTAACGACTTCCGACGACATATTTCATGTTGAGCAAAGGTGTTTGCTTGCCTTTTCAACTTCATGTATTTGGTCATTGCGGGTTCATGCACATTTGTTTCCCTACTTTGTATCGTGGATATTGGCGGGTGGTGCTGGAGGTTAGCTGGCTGGGGCTCCTTGTTGATCGATAACCATGGGACAATCTTTGCATATGATTGATGGATGACCTAGACCTTTGGCTTGTGTTTTTCGTTCCTCGTCTGGTCTGCGTGAGCTTGGTTTGTCAACAACAAAAAGGGCTCATTGTGAAATTCTCAGTAACAAAAATTGAGAAACTGGGAGCAAAGGATAGAGGGGAATGAAATGGAGCATGCAGGGTCTAGAGAAAAGAAAAGTATTGATACAGGAATCAGGATGAATCTGGAGGACTGTGGCCCTTTGGTACGTACCTATGTGTTCGTGTCTCTGAACAGCTATTGCCAGCATAGCGAAGGAGTGGCAAGCGGGGGGGGGGGGGTGAACAATAACTCGAAAACTATGGACAAATCGCAAACAATCATTATTCGTTCAATATGACGGAACAGAAAACCCAAATACTCAACCACTACCAGCTATCCGAGGCTACGAAAATTGTCTATTACTATTTCTCTCTATCGCGCTGCTATACTTTGTCTAATCAACCCAAGGGGAAAAGGCCGAACAGATTGTAAAAGGCTTTTTATGGCAAAATAATGTACGAATCCCATCTCATTTGGAAGAAACCACAACACACCCAGCAACTGGGGCAATTGACAGGAAAGGACAGGAACTCACTCCCTTTAAAAAAGGGGGGGATTGCCTGCAAGGATTATATGATTAGCATTAGTATCAGGACTACTTATACTTATGTCAGGACTGAAGGAGAATTTGAAAATCGAAAATGCGAATCGAAATCCAAACCCAAACTCTTGTGATTCCTTAGATACACGGTCATACTGCACGCAGGCACTGTTGGCTATACTCGTACATAATACATACGAAGTGTCAATGGGCTTTGGGTCCATACCCTATGTACGCGTACCCTGTACAGTAAGTAGTAGTATCCTCATGTCCTCTCCCCCTCCCCTCTGTCAATGATAATACCGTCATACATTACTACTGGGATATAGCTCCCGTAGGTATATATGGACATCTTGTAGACCATTTGTCAAGGCTGCATTCCTGATGAGATTGGCAGAATCAATCTATCTATACAGGAGGGCGTAGATTTTGTTAATCAGGGATTCGCGTATTTAGCAATCTATCAGGGTGGCTGCGTGGTTAATTTGGATGTAAGCGGGCTACTTTAACTGTCTCCTCAACTGACCTGGCTTCTTACTACCTACCTAGCTAGGTGGATGACAGAATCGCTCACTGCACTCGCTGCTCAATGCTTCTCTATCCTCATCTTGGTGCCGCAAACCCCCTTCCTTCATATGTACGGGTCTATCACGCATTCTCTTCCGTGCTGCCTAACGAACGTAAGACCTAACAATGGGAGCTGTCCCCAGCCTGAACCCAAAGCCAGGTAAGAGCTCCAAGGTTACCAATACTCCCGCCTTTGATATAGCTCGATCTCATATCAGCCGGCCAGTTCTTCTTTCCAGCCTCTGTGGTTTCCGTCTCTTCTGCTTGAGTGAATGCTTGTCCTGCCATCTTGGGGCCTACCAGAACAAATGGGTCACTGGATCGAGTGACGAAGCCCTTTTCACCCAACCTGCCACCCTGACTTGCTTCGCCCCAGCATGTTCCATTGTCTAAGTGAGCTAGCTATTTTGGCAATACAGCTTCAAGGTCGAATCGACGAACCGAAAAGCCTGGTCAGTATCAGGAACTCCATTGATAAGGGTACTGGGTTCCAGGAGGATATCTCGTTCAAGCATGGGTGTTGCCAGATTGTAAGATCCGCTACCGTCACGCAGGTCTATACCGTTCGTTAGACAGGATCCTGACTGGATAGAAAGCCATAAGCGGTCGCTAGCAATGCTACTGCTGCGGCTGCTGTTGAGCAGCATGCGTGACGACACTCTGCAAAACATCCCTGTCGCCTGGCTCCAAGATTGACGTCAAATTAGTGTAAAGTTGTGGCTGCTCTGCTTGAAGTTTGCCCAGGCTCTCTCGGAACACGGTATAGGGGTCGAACTTATCTAATGGGCTCTCAAGCAAGCTGTCCTCGTCGAGGATACTATCGTCGTCGTCATCGGCAAGAGCGCCAAACTTCTTGGCTTCTTCGCTTAGGAAGTCCAGATAAGCTTGAGACTCATCTTTGATGTCCCCTTTGGTGTCAGGAATGGTGGCAGCGTTGACATTACCCCATTCATGTGCTTGTTGCCCTTCAGAAGGTTCATCTGCCCAGTCCTCCGCATCATCGTCAGACGCATATTCCGAGAGGGTGTCGCTAACACCATCAGACGCTTTTACGGCATCCTCACGCAGCTTCATGGCGGCAGGAAGAGTGCGGAAAAGATAGGTTGCGCCGGTGAGTAAGCGAGGCCAGCCAGTTTGCACCGATTGGGGGACGCGGTCTCCCGGAATCGTGAGAAGTGATGATATCGCCGCGATGCACAGTTTCTTGTCATGGACCCGGCGGAATGAGTCGATGCTGCCAAACCATATGGAGAAGAACTTGTTGGTCCAGCCATGTGACTCAAGGACCTGTAGAGCAAGGATGGGGTTGTAGTAGATGGCGTTGATGACCATCTCCACCAGGTGAATCTTGTAGCTCTTCATAATTGACTTGGCTTGTGGACCGGTAAGGACTTCCATCGGCAGCGTAATGAAGGTAGGAATGTAACTGTCGATTGGACCACCCCGCAAATTCAACATGATCGCTTCCGCTAGTTTACAGCCGCAAATACGATCCACGCCACCAACCTTGGGGTCCGCAAAGATGTCTCTAACCATGCCTGAAACAGCGGCCAGGTATGGGGGATGCTCAATCAATCTTTGAGTGCCGTAGGTGACAAAGTTATCAAGAGCCGGTAGCATGTCTTCCAGGTACAATTCTGCACCATCCTTAAATGTCTTATGCATGAGCTCGAATGCCTGCCACATGGTTGGTGATATGGACTTGGACGCAAAAGTGCAAGAGTCAATGATTTCAAAAACCTCGTTGTAAAGGTCGTAAAGTTTGTTGTCAAGGGTGATTGTTATCACGGGCATAAGAATTGTCTCGAGCAGCAGGAGAACGTCAGGCGTTGCCTCGAGGGTGAGGATAAGCGTTCCTATAGTCTGTAGAACGCCTAAGGCCGCGATCGATTTGTCGTCGAGATAGTCGCCATAAGCAGGGCCATCGTCGCTTGCCCTTGCCTCATTTCGATCGACGATGTCTTTGACGATGCGGAGGTATGTATCCCGAAGATTCTCGCTCAAAGCCACCGCGAAAGGTGTGAGTTGTTCTGCAAACACCTCGACGAAGTCCTCCATGACGTTGGACAGAGCATCGACATCAACCTCGTTCATCAACTTCAAAAGCTGGTGCATGATTTGTGGAATATTTGATTGCATGGCCAAGCGGATGGCATCGTGCCTGATGAGGGGTTGTAACGATAAGGAGGCCATCACCCTCACCGGTAATTCAGGATCTGCCATGGACTCCAGAATATTCCTGTAGATGATCATGAGGTTGTTCTGGTCTTTGAATTCCAGTTGCTCGAATTTCTCCATAGTTTCGCAGGCTCGTGCTCGCAGGAAACCATGTTGAGACCTAAACTCTGGGAAGACATGGCGGACAAAGAAGTATTCGACCTGGTCAGCGATTGGACTTTTCTTTCCTAGGATTACACTGGCAAGGGAGCCGATCATACGAAGTGCGCCTTCTTTTTCCCTCGGATTCTTCTGATCATCAGGAGCGGCCTCGTATCGAGTGACAACCTCATTCACATAGGATAGAATGCCGTAGGTCTGTTGTTTGCGTGACTTGGTCAAGGCAATCAAGAAATTGGTGGCGGCCATGTCAGGAGCGGAGACCTCTTCGAAGAAATTCAATTTGCGATGCAGATAATCGGGGGGGTTGTCGGTGAAGAGCTCTAGGTCGTCATCGGATTGACACAGGACGGGGAAGATGAGATGCTTGATCAGGATATCCATGTGCGGCTTGAGCTTGTCCCACATGACTTTTGGTTTGACGCATTCTTCCAGGAAGATCAAGGTATATGATAGTGAAGGCTTGCTGAGCCAATGGTTACCACCCACCCACTTCTCGATCTCCTGGAGATAGCCTTTAAGGATTTCGGGGGCGAAGTTTGTGATAAAGCTCTTGGAAAAGTCACCATATTCCTTTTCTTGTTGGGAAGAGAGTCCGGAGGGATTTCCATATCTCACGAAGAGCCTATTCAGATTGGCATAGGACCATTTCCGGGCTTTCCACCAGTGGTTTCGTTCTCGCTCATCTGTATCATCATCCATGGCGCAATCGGGTGCTTGTTTGGAGATGACTGTTAGGAACAAAGTGCACCAATCAACGGTGGCCTGGTGGGATTGAAGTGGCTGAGGCAGAGCATAGTAGATGGCATGTTTGTAGCATTTCACGACCAGTCTCAACATCTCACCGGCCTCGATGCTGGTATCATTGACCAACTTATTGCCGATGCCCAGAACAGTTTGGAAAGAGACAACGACGACCTTGTCAAGGTTGGCCCTCTCTTCGCCTGCACGATAACGATATGTGCGACAGACAGCCAGAAGACACTGCAGACCAGCATAGACGGAGTTCGCATCTTGAGTATTCAACAATTGCATGGCGATATCGATGAGTTCGGGCCATTTTGCAGGAAAGTCGTACTGGAGGATGGTCTGGAGGATGGGAATGAGTTGGGCTCGAATGAGAGGAGGAGAGGTCGACAGCGCAGGCAGGAGGCGGTCTCTGAAGGGTTTTCGCTCAGGATCGGAGATGGGTTGATGAGGAGTGTTCTCAGTGGCCCAGCCCCGCGAGATGCGATTTTTGAGATAGACGGCAGTGGAGAGTCGGACAGCAGAATCCTGCTCAGACTGGATAATGTCCAAGAGGACGGTGATAAAGCCAGGATGCTGTTCAGCAGCCCTGAGGGTAGCCTCAGCCTGGGAACGGACTGTGGCATCTGCTGACAGCGTGGACTGAATGGTATTGCGCAGATCCATGGTGACCAAGTTTGCCCTTGGAAGGGCCAATACCTAAACTCAACAAAACAGCGCAGAGCGAGTTCGAGGGCAATAGGACATGGGTGGACGTTATCTCAATGTTGCGGAGAATTTAAAAAAGATGTGAGGCAGATGGGAAAGTTGGTATAATTGGGGGGGCAGAATTCAGGATAGGAAGGGCAGCGCAGCGCAGGGATGTTGTGGTGGACGTGGTGGACGGAGGCTGTGGTTGTGGGTGTGGTTGTGCTGTCGCAGCAGCGCAGGCTCTCAGCAAGTGCGGTGCAGTCGCCCATAGTAATCCTGCCTCCAAGATAGGGCAGGAACTGGCAAGGGGGCAGGTAGGGCGTGGCTTCCATGCGGTGCCAGTTTCTAACTAGCGGGCAAGACTCCCTCACCGCAGCGCCAAGACCACGCACACAGATTGACAACGGCGAACTGCCAGCTGTATATCTACCTAGGTACTTAGCACTATATTTCTGTTGTAATATTGCATTGCGCTTTGATGCGGTGTGTGGGTTGGTTACTGACTTAGGGCTAGAGTGTGCCTGTAGAAGTAACAATGACGAATCAGTCCCAGTCTCAAGTCCTTGCCCTCCCCCCTCTCAATATTGCCAGATGCACAGCATAGCCTGAATTTGCGCCTAGGTCTGCGGGAATCCGGCCTTCGGGCACCCGCCAGACCTCGAACTCCTCAATCATGGTTTCCAGAAACAGCTCAAAGATGGTATCTGACCGGAGTTGTTGTGCCACCAGAACCACTGTGGGACTTCGATTCACGTCCCCATCCTCATGCTCATTGCCGTGTCCCAGGCGACAGGCGTCCACACATGTCTGGACAAGTGGCTTGACCAAATACTCATTGTAGACACAATCACACAATATCAAGAGGTCAATCTGTGCATTGCCTGGGAGGGCAGCTCTCAGATTCATTGCGTCATCCTTCTCCCAGTCCAGAGCCATGACTTGGAGCACATCCTGCCTCCCAGGAGTGCTGCTCTTCTTGTTTTTGCTGCCCCTGGTCTTTGCACGTGGTGGCCCGTCCAACATTCCGAGGGCAGCTCGGAGATGTCTCACAATAGACGGCTGATCGGTCAGGATGTAGCGCTGGACAGATTGAGACAATACTTGTCCTATCAACCCTGCCAAGCCGCATCCGAGTTCAGCCACCACGGAGTCTGGATGAAGGGCATGAAGATCAGCAAGAATTGTAGGGCAGGAGGCCAACCAAGTCGCTAGAAGAGGAGAAACCTTCCATAAGACCGCCCCTGTCGTGCCTCTGGCGTGGTTAGAATTGAGAAGGCCGGGAGACTGTTGAATAGTATATTCATGCCCGGCTATCTCGATGTCGATGTTATCCGCAGTGGCATCGACAAAGCCCAGGTTATTGGTAGGGATGTCCTGGCTGAACAACAGAAATGTTTCTGGTCCAAGCGGTCAGATGAAAGACAACACACGACCAATACTCCTACCTTCTTCAGCATCTTGTAGCGGGGGCCCAAGCAGGGCATGCAGTGTCTCTGATTTTGAGACGGCAGATCGAGCCATGTCAGGCTCTTAATTCACCAGGAGTCACTATGCAATAGTATAATCCAGGCTTTCTTTCGAGGCGTTCAGGGATGAATCTCAACAGAATTGCATCATGGCATTCTTGCCTACCCGACCTTGGTGCCTTGTCACGGGACTCGCATGATGATTGTGTCCAAGGATGATACCGCACAGTGATGATAGTAGATCAACCTGGTTCTTATATGATGCGAGGTCTTGTCCAAGCAGGGCTGAGGGTTGGTGCTGCACAAGGATGGACACCGGGAACATACGGTACGGCGTACAGGGTGCCAAATATCTCGTCCTGTCTTACCGATTACGAGGGACGTGTTTGTGGCACGAAGGTCCCAAGAACCAGACCAAGACAGCTGAATCTGGAGGCTTGAGGTTGGCGTGGTGACCGCCCAGAGATTCCTTGGACCGTAACTGAAAACACTTGGCTTGGGAAGGACGGGGGTGAATTCCCCCTTCACTTCATCTTACACGACAGGTTGTCTCGTACCCAAGAAACAGTGGACGGAATCGAGGTACCGTGTACCTCGTAATCTGATCTGCACAGGCTGAAATGAAATGAAATGTGTACCTAACATCTAAGGTATTACCATTCGCGTCATTATCAATGCATCCGAGTTCTCGGTGCCCGGGCTTGAACAGACCCCTCTTCTTACATTCTCAGTGCCTCGCGAGTTGTGCCTAGCTGTGACATGCCTAGGGGCCAAGGGGGCGTCCTCTTAGGCTAAGGCTCAGGCTCTATGTTAGCTCCTCCCGCATCTCCACCTCCCACTGGCCACCCCCCGTCAATCCGTGCGAGCCGACTCCGTTGGCCCCCCTCGGCGTCTCCCTCATGCTTTCTAGGCTCTCATCAACACCGCCCCATCTCTGACGTAAACAGCTAGTCTCATAACTCTCCATCCATCACCATTCAATTCGTGCCTCACACCAGACAGGTTGGGGTTGAGTCCAAGTCCGATCCAAGACTCGACAAGAGAACAGCATTGCCTGGCAAAACAGGTCACAACTCACAATCCTCACATCACTGGCGCCAGGCACATCTTCCACTCCTTTTTGCATTCTAACTTCCTCCCTCTCTTCTGCACCCCCTTTCATCTTTCCCACTTTCTCCATCTACCCCAGGTCGCTGCCCTCTAGCTGAATTCACCTTGCCAATCCAACCAAATATGGCGTCCCTGGACAATGACACCCGAACAAGGGTCGATGGCAGTGTCTTCCCACAGATGACCAAGAAGCCTCCCTTTTCAGTCGAGGCATCAGGCTATCAGAAGGTCGAGGGCGAGACCATTCCCCGACGTAATCCACTGGCGAAGGATCAGCTCATTGTTAGACCCTCCGATGAGGTCAAGACCATCTATGACAATCTCAAACGCGCCGCTGCAAAGTTCGGCAATGCCAAAGCAATGGGCTCTAGGAAGATCATCAAGACCCACGTCGAAAATAAAAAGGTCAAGAAAATGGTCGATGGTGTTGAACAAGAGGTGGACAAGAAATGGACCTACTACGAGCTGAGCGGCTACACATATATGTCTTTTGTCGAGTACGAGAAGCTAGCTCTGGACTATGGCTCTGGTCTGCGCAATCTTGAGATTGCCAAAGACGACAAAATGCATCTTTATGGTGCCACCAGGTAAGCATCCAATACCTACCCACCCGCCGTACCATTCTCTAAAGCTCCTAGTGCCCACTGGCTTGCCATGTCACATGCTGCTGCTTCTCAATCAATACCAGTGGTTACCGCCTACGATTCTCTAGGTGAGGAGGGTCTAAGGCACTCCCTGGTCCAAACTAGTTCCAAGGCCATCTTCCTCGATCCCAACCTGATCCCTACCTTCCTCAAAGTCGTCGAGGACGCAAAGGCACTGCAGGCGGTCATCTACAACGACGAACCCGAAATCAAGCAGGCGGATCTTGAGAAGTTGAAGTCCTCACATCCCCAACTCAAGGTCCTCAGTGTAGACGAGTTGAGGAAATTAGGCTCTGATAAGCCCTTTGAACCGGTCCCACCCGATGCAGAAGACCTCGCGTGTATCATGTACACCTCCGGCTCCACGGGTCCACCAAAAGGTGTAACAATCAAGCACAAAGCCGTTGTAGCTGCAATGGCTGGTGTGCAAAGCGTGGTGGCTCCCTACATCTCCCCAGCCGATGCACTACTCACATACTTGCCACAATCCCACATTTTCGAATACATGTTCGAGAATGTCACTCTCTTCTGGGGAGGTACCATGGGCTATGGGAACCCCAAGACCTTGTCGGACTCGTCCGTGCGCAACTGTAAAGGAGACATCAGGGAGTTCAAACCGACCATCTTGATCGGAGTCCCTGCTGTTTGGGAAAGCGTCAAGAAAGGAATCATTGCCAAGGTCAACAGTGGCTCGTTCATCACCAAAAATCTATTCTGGGGAGCCCTGTCCCTCAAACAAACTCTGCTGTCGTCTGGTCTTCCTGGTACTGGAATTCTCGATGCTGTCGTCTTCAAGAAACTAAAGGACGCGACTGGAGGCAGGCTCCGTATCGCTTTCAATGGAGGGGGTCCAATTTCTCAAGAAACCATCAAATTTATCAGCTATGCAATTACCCCAATGATTTCCGGCTACGGGCTGACCGAGACATCAGCAATGGGTTGCATTCAAGATCCACTAGCTTGGGATCCAACTGCTTTGGGTGATATCCCTGGTTGCGTCGAGATCAAGCTCGTCGACTTTCCAGATGCTGGATACTACTCTACAAATAAACCTCCTCAAGGCGAAATCTGGATCCGGGGTCCTTCAGTGACTGAGGGCTACTGGGACAACGACAAGGAAACGAAGGAGGCCATCACAGAAGACAAGTGGTTCAAGACCGGTGATATCGGTGAGTTTAACGCCAATGGACATCTCCGGATCATCGACCGCAAGAAGAACCTGGTCAAGACACTGAATGGCGAATACATTGCCATTGAGAAACTTGAATCATCCTATCGCACGGCCCCTGTCGTGGGAAATATTTGCGTGTTCGCCCAAGAGGACAAGGCTAAGCCAATTGCCATCATCGTACCCGTTGAACCGGTTTTGCAGAAGCTTGCTGCTGCAAATGGTATCAAGGGCGAGTCTGTAGAAGAAATGGCTCACGACAAGAAAGTTAACGCGCTGGTGCTGAAGGAGCTGCAGAAGGCAGGGCGTGGTGTTGGCCTGTCAGGAATCGAACTGATCGAAGGTCTTGTGATCGCTGACGAGGAATGGACACCGCAGAATGTGAGTACAATAATAATATATCACTGTCCCAGTCAACGCTAACTGTTGTGATAGGGCTTCATCTCTCCTGCCCAGAAGCTTCAACGCAAGAAGATACAGGCCAGATTCGAAAAGGAGATCAAGCAAGCATACGGTGGTAATTGAGATTGCCACGATACTAAATTGACGACTGCTGGCAATGGCATCCGGCACAAGCTGTGCAGCCTTGTCATTGTGAGGCAAACATGAGGGAGGCAATGTACGAATCCCAGGCAGTCAGGAAGGGAGCTGGGTTTTTGAGCGATCTTTCACGGTTGATATCCCCCAACATAGCTTAATATTATATGTGTGTTACATGTAACTGGTTTAGTTTCCCTATGGCAATCCGAGGCTCTCCTAGTCGGCATGCTTGTGGCAGAAGTATTGAGTTTCTCATATATATCTCCCACGTATGCTGCTTGGGAAGCAAAGAAGTACGCTGTGATCGCTAACAAGGTTGGGCATATCTGACACTTTGCTTGATTCTTGTGCTGACTTTGGGAGTGAAACAGCTTTGAGGAGGCGAGTCAATGTCTGCGGGACCCCATTTACCAAAAGTTGCTCAAAATATAGCATCATCCCCGCGTTTCCTGGCTATATCTTCACCACCAATCCTCATACCAATATTCTCCTTAATGAACGAGGGACAATACCCATCGCTTTGGCAGTGAGTCCAACAGCAAATTGCTGGCTCGTGTTCACACTTCGTGCATGGGAGTTGCGAAAATTCAGAAGTCTCCATGGTTACATCCTCCCTACGGCATCGCGTCAATGAATATTCAGTCAACTTCTGTTCAATTCGCTCACCTGATACCCCTTCTGTCGATCCCAAGCCCATGCGTGCCTAGGACAAAGAAGTTGACCGTCAGCATAATGAGCATTGAGGCCTTCATACCTGCGAGTCGAAGCGTGTTCAGTATGATGGTATATGGTGAGAGAGTGCACATGTGGCGAAAGGTGGAATTGCATGGCTAACGAAGGCCTTTTCAGGGTTATCCTCACAAGAATTTTGGTTTGGTACGGACACACATTCCAGCCAAGCATACATTCCTCGATGTTTGAATACTCCAAGGGGGTGAGAAGCTCAGGCGCGTCCTCCAGCCATCGTGACGCGTCTCAAAATGGGATTCTCCTTTGGTTACATCTTGTTCAAAGCAGGACATGGGTCCCAGTCAACGTCACAATATCCTCACCGACCATTTTTTGATTGCAGTGTTCTGGCAAGATGTGGTCGACACTGGTGCTGACCTTACTATATTTTTTCTATGTCATACCTTCATCAGTACAGCAATCTACCTACTGGCTGGCGAACAAGCCGCATGTTGGCAAAGTTGCGTTTCAAGACCCTAGTTATCCTGTCTTCCGCAACGTGAAAGACTATGGTGCCACAGGTAGGTCTCAAAGGCAGCTCTTTGACTAGTTGAAACTGAAAGTTGACTTTGGCATTAGGTGGGGGTATTATGGATGACAGCGATGCCATAAATCGTGCGATCCAAGCACCTGGAAATCGATGTGGTGGTGGCAACGTAACCTTTGGTAGATTCTGCGAGTCTTCTACCGTTACTCCAGCACTTGTATACTTCCCGCCCGGCACATACCTAGTCTCAAAACCTTTGATCATGTACTATGCCTCCCAGATCGTGGGAGACGCTGTCACTCCGCCCACTATCAAGGTGCAAGCTAATTATACCAATGGCCAAATTGGTCTGGCCGTGTTCGATTCGCTTCCCTATATTCCCAGCGGCAGTGGGAACCAGTGGCATGCAAATCAGAATAATTTCTTTCGCCAGTTACGAAATTTCATTATCGATATGACCGGCGCGCCTTTGACCTGCGCCGGTATTCACTGGCAGGTGGCTCAAGCAACCAGCATGCAGAACATTGTAATCAACATGGTACCGAAGGATGTCGTGAACAATCAGCAGCAAGGTATCTACATGGAGAATGGCTCAGGAAGCTTTTTTTCTGACATGGTCATCACTGGTGGCGCAATTGGAGCATACCTAGGAAACCAGCAGTTCACCACGCGATCGATCAGATTTGACGGTTGTTCGACAGCCATCAAAATGAATTTCGACTGGTTGTGGCTGTTCACACAAATTACGATCGTCAACTGCGACGTCGGTATTGACATGAGCAATGGAGGTACAGCAAATCAAGCAGTCGGCTCGCTGGTACTCATCGACAGCAACATAGCTGCGACGCAGGGCATTATCACTGCATACATACCTGGCTTTAGCTCTCCACAGGCGGCCGGTACCTTGGTGATAGAAAGAGTTGACTTCACAGCTAGCATAAGTGCGATCTCAGCAGGCGGTGGCACAGCGGCACGCACTATCCTGGCCGGTGGCCAGTTCGTCGAGCTCTTCGCGCAAGGTAATGCCTGGACAACAGCTGGACAGGCTCTGAATGGCCAGGTCTTTAATGGCACCAGCTGTGTCTACGAGAACGCTAGCCAAACGGTATACTCCGCCCAAGAAACCACGATCCAAAGAAAGCTCGCACCTATCCCTCGGCCATCGAATCTGGTTGACAGCTCTGGCGCCTATGTATACCGGGTCAAGCCGCAGTACGAACAACTGAATTGGGCAACTGACTTCATCAGTGCGAAGGCCTTCGGCCTGGTCGGAGATGGCGCGGCTGATGAGTCGGTAGCCATGCAGAATTTATTCAACACGGCCGCACAGCAGGGGAAAATTGTCTATTTCGACAAAGGTGCCTACGTGGTGACGACGACAATCTTGGTGCCCAAGGATCTCAAAATCACGGGCGAGTTGCTCAGCATCATCATGTGCCGGGGTCCATATTTCCAGGACGAATTCAATCCCAAGGTGATGTGGAAAATCGGGAACCCGGGCGAGGTCGGCACGGTAGAGCTGTCCGACCTGATATTTGAGACTCAAGGCCCGTGTGCTGGTGCGATCATGATCGAATGGAATATCAAGGCCGCCGGACCTGCTTTAGCAGGCATGTGGGATGCGCACTGGCGTATAGGTGGGACCGCTGGTACGCAGCTACAGCAGAATACCTGCATCAAGACACCTGCAATTCCCATAGCGCCTGGCCACCCGAAGTTGTCGGCTTGCATCGGCGCGTTCCTTCTGCTGCACATTACGAAAGAAGCCGACGGGTACTTTGAAAACACGTGGGGCTGGGTCGCGGATCACGAGCTGGACATGGACGACAGAGAACAGATATACATCTTCAACAAAGCGTGAGTACCAAATCTCCCATAGGCTATGTATAGGGCCGTATGGCGTAAATCTTTGAAAAAAGACACACAAGGCTGACAACCTCTCAGGGGCTTCTTGATAGAAAGCGAGAACGGCCCGGTATGGATGTACGGGACGGCATCTGAACACTCAGTATTCTACGACTATCAGTTCACCAACGCGAGGAACATCTTCATAGGCCACGTCCAGCACGAGACGGCGTACTTCCAGGGTAACCCCAATGCACTACTCCCCTTCACGCCGCAGGCCAGTTGGCACGACCCGACATACGAGGACTGCGTTCAGGCCAACTGCGCGCGGACGTGGGCGCTGCGCTTCGTCAACTCCAGCCAGATCTTCTTGTACGGCGGCGGCGCGTACAACTTCTTCGAGAACTGGAACACCCAGGCATGTTTGGGGACCGAAAGCTGTCAGGAACGCATGGTCGATATCCGCAACTCGTCGGATATCTACCTCTGGGCACTGAGCACCAAGGGCTCGCAGTTTATGATCAGTTATGAGGGCACGAGTATCGTGCCTTATTCGGTGAATAGGGCGAATTTCTGCGAGACTATTGCGCTATTTGAGTTGGCTAAAGATCAGTGAAGGAGGAGAGAAATCCCAAGTTTGCGTTTGATGGGTCATCGTAATAAAAACGTGGTGGTTGATTTACCTGTATTTCAGGCACTAACATCTAGGGGGCCCAGATCGATCTATCTATCCATCTCATGAGGAACTAAAATTTTGATGCTGAATATCAAATATTAATGTGTTCTTTTCGTGATGTTGCTGGTCTCACAAATAGATCGTTGTGTTTTTCGAGTGCAAGTGACTTCGAAGAAAAGAACCCCCCATTTGTCGGACATGCCCACTTCAATCCTCATTCCTACCTGCCCACATACCAATAGACTGATACTCCACTGCCAACGCCTTATGATCCAAGAAGGGTTTCCCAGACGAGATGTGAAGTGAATGAGTTCGCCAGAACTCGAAACACGCATGCAGTTCGAAGGACTTCTGGCCGATGCTCACGTATAATCAGAAAGGGCAGCGAGCGATCGAAGCAGCTTGCGAACCGACTCAGTGTCTCCTTTTCTGGATCTGACAGATCACAATATATCGGCGTAAATATCGCGTTGAGGAATCGCCGGATTCATTCCTACTTCCCGGGAGCTTTCACAGCTAAACGTCGGCATGTCGTTTACAGTACTCGCAAATACGGTCCTGAAGCGGGCGTCACGCTCGTTGTTTTCCGCGAGGCCACCCATGGCAATAACAGTCCATGGCTCCAGCATCAGACGAGGCTTTACAAAATCAGCACCTACATTATTACGAACGACCGAGCTGGACGGACCCGCTTTATCCGGCCTCCAAGTCGACCGTGACCGGCTGTGGGACACAATCCACTCCACAGCACGCTGGACCGAACCCACAGGCGTTGACCCAAGCGACATCAAACGGGTCGGGCTCAAGCGCCTCACACTCAGCAAAGAAGACAAAGAGGCGCGCGACTGGTTCGTGAGCACGACCGAGTCACTGGGCTGCAGGACGCACGTCGACCAGATCGGGAACATCTTCGCGGTGCGCCCTGGTCTGACCAACGAAGCTCCTGCAACGTTCGCAGGAAGCCATTTGGATTCGCAGCCTTCTGGGGGCAGGTTCGATGGGATTCTGGGCGTCGCTGCGGGGGTGGAGATGTTGAGGACGTTGAATGAAAATTGGATCGAGACGGAAGGGCCGGTGGGCGTCGTTAATTGGACTAACGAGGAGGGCGCGAAGTATCCCGTCAGCATGATGGGGAGTGGTGTCTGGTCTGGACGAGTCGGGCTTCAGAATGCGTGGGATCTGAAGAGTGTGAGTCCCACTGGACTGGTCACGACCGTGAAGGAGGAGTTGGAAAAGATCGGGTATCTGGGCAGTCTACCGGTTGGTCCTAAGGGCATGCCCATCGGGGCGCATTTTGAACTCCATATCGAGCAGGGTCCGAAGTTGGAAGCTGCCCACCAAGCCATCGGCGTTGTGGAGGGAGTCCAGGCGTACAAATGGTTCACGGCCACCATCACGGGACGAGAATCCCACGCTGGGACGACGGATTTCGATCACCGCGCCGACGCCCTCTACTCAGCGTCTCTCTTCATCGCCACTGTACGAGAAGTCGCGAAGAGCGTCGGTGGTCTGTCCACGGTGGGAATGCTCAGTCTGTCACCAGGCAGCGTCAACACGGTCCCGGGAGAGGTGAAGCTCAGCCTCGACATCCGGCACCCTTCGGATTCCGGACTGGCGCAGATGCTACATATGATCAACGCCTCGTGCCACCAGATCGCCAGCCTGACCACCGGTGACGGCAGGAAGAGCCATCTGACCGAGATCGGCTTCGAGATGAAGGAGGATTTCTCCAGTGCTGGTGTCAAATTCCACCCCGATGCCATCCAGTGTGTGGAGCAGGCTGCTGCGGGCGTACTTGGGGGCAATCATGATTTGGTCGAGCGTAAAGTCCGACGTATGACCAGTGGTGCCGGCCATGATAGTGTTGGCACCAATATGCATTGTCCTACCGCGATGGTCTTCGTGCCGTGTAAAGATGGTGTTAGTCACAATCCTGTGGAGTGGTGTGAGCAGGAGGATTGTGCTGTGGGTGCGAATGTGTTGATGCATTCGGTGCTGAGGATGGATAGGCTGAGGAAGGAAAGGGGAGATTTTGACTAGGTAGTTAATGAGAGGTAGGAAACGAAAATTACGAGCTGGCTACTTGGACCGAGCGGTTTGAAATATGGCCGCATCATTGTGTTTCTTGTTTCATTGGTATCTGAAAAATGTCCTTAAGATAGGACATGATAGTACCTGCCAGCCTCCAATATTGATTCGGTTGGAGCCCGAGCCTTGTAGGCCTTGCTAGAGACGTCCATAGCCGTATCCATATCAATCCGTCATTTGCAGACTCCTTGGTCCGTCGTTCCATGGCCGACCATTTAACTGGCCGCAGGGGGAGCAGCACCACGACCACGGCCGAAGCCTCCACGGAATTGAGGAGTGTACTCGCCAGGAGCACCGCCTTCCTTGCCCTCACCAGCATCACGGCGACGATAACCACCCTCACGGTCACCGTCACGTCGAGGACCACCACGGCCTCCACCACGGCGCTCACGGTCTTCACCACCCATCATACCACGAGGAGGAGCGTGCGAGCGTTGCTGCTTGATGTGAGTTGCGGGAACAATCTCAGCCGGCAGATGGAGCCATTCGCGCAGGTAGTCGAGTCCCTCGGGAGTCAGGGTGTAGTAGTAGTACTGCCAGGAGAACTGAGTCTTCACATAGCCGCGAGAGGTGAGGGACTGCAGAGCCTTGATGACCTATAGTTCAGACCCGGTCAGTTACGCAGGTCCAACGCAATTGTCTCGACGGGTTAATCGTACAAAGAGGTTTTTGGTGTCGATGTCACCGTGCTTAGGGAGGTTGTAGTCCTTCTTGGCCACGAGCACACCCTCCTTGAAGAGGTACTCGTGGATCTTCTTGCGATCGGCCTTAGGGATAAGCCTGCGGCGTGAGTTAGTCTTCTGGCCATGCGGTAATGATAATCGAAGGGGTGACCGTACATTGTTGCGAGTTCCTTGCGCTCTTCGTGGAATCGCACACGATGCTGAGTGTCAGAGGAGAGAAATGTGGTGGTTTGAGTGAGGTCTGAATTCAGTCGATCGATCAATTCGGCCACAAGTCGAAGGGGAAACTTTTAGTGGGTGAGCAAACTTGGCAAGTGCGGATTTTCTTGGCGCTCGCACATCGAAGTTGCCCTCACTCTACCACAGCGCTTTGAACTACACCTGGATTTTTTGTTGGCCAAGTTTAAACCACCTCACAAACCCACAACTCTCGAACTGCATACTCTTATTGCTCGCTGAAGAGCCGGTACTTCGTCAGGTTAGTCTCAAGAAACCTCACACGGATTTTGCTTTGTCGCGGAATCGTCGCAGGGCGCAGGCAAACCCCCATCGAGAATTTATTGCTTCAACCAGCAAGAATTAACGCACACGACACCCGCATTCGAATGAACATCGTCTGAAAATCCATAGCTGACATCTCACTCGTTTTACAGTCCTCTTCAGTTTCGCAATCATGGGTATCTCACGAGACAGCCGCCACAAGCGGTCCGCAACCGGTGCAAAGCGCGCATACTACCGAAAGAAGAGGTAAATCACACTTTCGATGGTTAACTTGTATTGCGAAAAGAGAGCAAAAAATACTGATACCCAATTTTTCCGTGCAGAGCTTTTGAAAAAGGCCGTCAACCAGCCAACACTCGTATCGGCAACAAGAGAATCCATCTTGTACGCACCCGAGGTGGAAACACCAAGTACCGAGCCTTGAGAATCGAGAGCGGTAACTTCTCCTGGGGATCTGAGGGCATCGCCCGCAAGGTCCGCGTGATTGTCGTCGCCTTCCACCCCTCCAACAACGAACTCGTCCGCACAAACACCCTCACCCGCTCCGCCGTTGTCCAGGTCGACGCTGCACCTTTCCGTACCTGGTACGAGGCTCACTACGGCATCACCATTGGCCGAAAGCGACAAGGTCAGAAGGGCGAGGCCGTAGAGGACAAGAAAGTCAGCAAGTCCGTCACAGCCAAGCGTGAAGAGCGATTGAAGAAGAGTGGAAAGATCGAGCCCGCTTTGGAGAGACAGTTCGAGGCCGGTAGACTGTTTGCCGTTATCAGCTCGAGACCGGGCCAGAGTGGACGAGTTGACGGGTACATCCTCGAGGGTGATGAGTTGGCCTTCTACCAGAGAGCCATTAGGAAGTAAGGGTGAGGTCAAGGTGCGAGACAGAGAACCCAGAGGGTTAGGCGTGATTCAACGGTCCAGAGGAGTTCTTGTCATGGGGAACTGGGGCAAGCAAAACTCAATGTGTGTGGGGGAACGTTATGACAGCCATGCTGAAACATGAAAACCATGTACAAATCATGAGAGCTGTGGAAGGATGTGAAAGTACTGAGCTGGTCATTGTGCCCCTACCAACTATGACTACCTTTCTTTCTTTTCTAGCTCACGGCTCCCTGTCATGACATGATCATGGTCATGAATCACGGAGAATTACCCATCCCAAGCTAGAAAGAATTGACTAAAAAAAGATCAGATTCCAATCCAATTCATTAGTTCCTTCGATCCAACCTGATTAATCTTTGGTCCTGTTCGACCCGTTCATTCGTCCCGCTGCATGATAATTTTTCCGCCCAATGATTTTCTGATATACATGCGTATTTCGCAAGAACAGCATGCAAGCCAGCACATACACCTCTAATGATTGCGTCGACAGGGACTTGGGACCACGGGGCAAGGCATACTCTGTGTAACAATGTCTTGGTTACCGACTGCTTGGAATGTGGCCAACACGACCATCCTTTTCATATTTTGGTGGTCGCCCGGGTCGGTCGATGACGTGTCTGTGAACATCACTCGCTATCCACTGTTTGTTTGTCTGTGTTTTGTTCCAATTGAAAATACTAAGAAGCAGAAGGTGTTGTTAGATACGGGCAGTGGAAATCGGAGTGGGAAAGGGAAAGGAGTGAGAAATAGGTAACACTTACATACAAATGAGACGAGGCTCGAAATTCTGTTTCCCCCTATCTCAAGCAGCCGCACTGACGACGGTCTCGTTGAAGTTGAAGTAGCTTGCCTTCTCCTCCTTGGTGAAGTCTCTGATGGACTCTTCGACATGGGGTGGGTGAGGGATGGTGCCGCTCGTGCCCAGCTGACGGACGGTGACGCGGTCGTTGCGCCGGCGGGCAGAGCCCAGGTGTGAGGTGTGTCCGGCGTTCGCGGCACGCAGGTTGCGGAGTTTCTTCTCCGAGAGTTCGATGGCTGCCAGGAGCCGGCCGTGCTGGGTCCAGAAGGTGTCGGACGTTTTCAGGGCGTGGAGGCGCTCGGCGAAGGAGAAGGCTTTCGACTTGAGCTTGTCCTGAGTGGTTTTGACGGAGGCGTCCCATCCGGCGCGGTTGGTGATTGGGCTGGGCGTTGTGGCCAGCTTGCTGGCGAGCTGGGGGATGTGTTTCTTGAGGTGGGCCATGAGTGTCTCGTCGCCTCTGTGGAGGTGAAGGGCGTGCATGAGCTGGGTGTGGATTTCAAAGCCTGCCAGCTCGGCCGCTGCGACGACCCATTGGCCGTGGAGCTGGAGGAAGTCCTTGTAGAAGGTCAGGAGCTTGCTGCCGTTGGCGGAGACTCGCAACCATGGACGCAAGGCAGTAAGAGCTGGTCGGAGGTTTTCATACTGGACGCTCGGTCCTGGCTCCTTGGTGATGACATAGGCCATGAACTCATTGTTGGTGAAGAGATTCTTGAGTGGGAGAGGAGTCTTTTTCTCGAGGAGATGAGCCAGTGCTTCTGGTTTGTCTTCGTAGCAAAGGGTGAACGCAGGAAGGAGAGTGACGCTGTTGCTGGGAGACTTGAGGCTGGTTCTCATTGGGAGGGTGAAAGTCATCGAGGAAGACATTTTGAATGGCGAGGATGAAGATGGACGATGATACTGTTGTACAGGGTCTTGAAGAATGATAGCAATGGGCTTGTATTGATGCTGTGAGAGAGATGAATAGGAATACTTGAGAAGGTATGAATGGAAGTAGAGTCAACAATGCCTTTGGAACAAGAGGATTCAGGATGAACTGAAAGTACTCTCACTTGTATTCAGTTCTGCGCAGAACCGTTTATCGGGAGGCTGGGATTGAGTGCTGATGGTGAGGCAGTAGACACTCTGATATTCACTTTATCTGATCATGTGTTTGTTCTCGCAGTCCTGCACTTTTTGAATGCTGAACTGAGTTCTCCGGAAAACGCCGTCCTATTGCGCGTAACTTTTCTGCTCTGCCCGTAGGTTTCGAATCCAAACAACATCAGCAAAGAGAGTACGCAGGTACTAAACATGTGGCCACCTCTTCATCAGCGCATCCGTTCCACGGTGTTTCGTCGTCTGGGCGCAAGGCTGGGCAAACATGATTGGATAGGGGGGAATAGAAACGGGAACGGAGTAGATGGGGGAAAGGGGCTGAGATCAATCTGAATCATAAACCATAGTCGGAAAGAGAAAGGTACTCTGGAAGCAATAATACTTCTGTGCGTTCTCCTCCCACTCGATCACTTTTGTACGAAAAATCGCTGTTAACACCCAGATACACTTCGTACGCTTGGTGGTGACAAGGGCGCGCGATGGGCTCGGCTTCGAGATTAACCATGGCTGAGATTGAGCCACCAAGGAACAGATGTCCATGATCTCATCGTGTCTCTCAGGCGCTATTTCGTACCATTCGAAGATGGTAGCAGGAATCTCTCGGCCTTACAGTGCGCACATCATGATGACGCTGACCAGATGAGGCCTCTATACATGACTGCAAAACGCTACTTTTTGGCCGTTTAGTGCCACAGAAAGTGGACCTTCCGAAAATTTCGATAATTGACATGACCTGTACGTGGAAAGATGCTGAGCTGTTTGATGCGAATCCTCGAGCCCCAGCGCCCAATGAAACACTTGCCAACGCCCGAGGAGCAGCAAGATGGTTCTGTACGCGAAGATGGGCAAGTGAAAATCAATTCCACGCTTCAGGTTACAGAAGCATCATCGTAGGCGACAGAAAGCTGGCGATGAATCCACTGAAAAGCGGACTTATCTTCGTGCCACTGCTCCCAGCTGGAGTTGCAGTTGCAGCAGCCGCTAGTATTTCTTGTCCACCAGTGATCGTGACGGAAAGGCTGACCATGTCTGTCGGCCTAACCGTTGCCGTAACGACTTTACTCGAGAGCGGTACACCCGTGGCAGTTATCAGTGCGCTGACGTCTGCATTTGTGTTGGTGAAAACCTCTTTGGGCGCAGCCAGCGTCATGCTACAGACCACACTGCTTGTGCTTTGTGCAAGAGAGCATTTTGCTGTCAAGGCGATATTCCCGTTGGAGTCGTCGTAAACCCATGTTCTGGGACCGTATGTGACTATCCAGAGATGATTACCACAGAGGCCTGTGTCAATGTTCGAGCCCACACATTCCATGAGCACAACTGTAGACGATGGATTCTGGAATTGACATTATGGGTCTGATTGTGGCCACAAAATCAAGGTTTGGAACTCACTGCAGTCACAACTAACCCAGCCAGTTGCTGCGAGTCGAGGCTGGCCCCCCAACATTGGAATCTTGGATGAAGAATGCATCAAGCACTGGATCACCACCATCTCCTGTAGAATTCGTAGAATTCTGAGCCTGGATCGGCTGGAAGAGTGCAAGCAAGGCGATGCTGGCTGCAAAGAGGGTTGAGCGTAAAGGCGCCATTTTAGGAGTTAGCATTAAGAAAGGACAATGGGCAGTCAATCAGATATTTGAGGTTGTTTCTTTTTAGAACTGAATGGGGAATTTGAGATGTGAGTGCTTGAGGGCGACGGCAATATGAACGAAATGGTAGAACGAAAGGGTCACAATCCAAGGGAAGGACACTCGCTCCGTATTAATACTACCTGGTCAACCTATAGAGACCATAGTAACAGGGAACCAAAAGGCGTTTCGAGAAGGGGATAGTGTTCCGTCAATATAGACATCATTTCAGACCTTGTCTAAGACTGCGATTAGCGGAGGCGAAACATAGCCTGGTGTGGGACTCTCGCGGTGAAACTAGTACACTAAGTCTTGTTATCTTCTGCTCCATTTTGTTCGTCGGTGGTCAGGTAGGATGAGGGGAGGTTTTATGACAATTGGGTTGCCTGAATGCATTGGCAGGAGTTAGGACAAGCACTATCACCAGTTCATAGGAAGGAGAAGTGCGGAGGAAGTCCAAATCGAGCGGCGGCATGGTGCAGAAGTACAAGAGGCGGCACCGTACATGTCGCACCATCAGACGAATAGAACCGGGGGGTCAAACCATGACTAGGATATGCATGATATAGATGGAAGCTGTCCGAGGTCGACCCCGGCTGAGATCGTACATAGGACTCATGGATTCCTTCCTACATGATCTAGAAGTCATCACTGATCCGAGACTGGAGACTCGAAGGCTGCCAAAGATGAAAGAGCCGTAAACGCTTGGCACCGGTCACGAGTCACGAGTCACGTGGGTTGGTCGATGGAGAGTGGTGACATGCGGGGAGCTCGTCACGGACTCAGGGCATGATCAAATCGAGGCAACAGACACTTATGAACATGACAAAGTAATTTCGATCTTCCCAATTTCCCTTCTTCCCTTATGCGTCATTGTATACACGTTCTGTCTGTCATTTTCATGCTACATATAATATCTTCAAGACTAGTGCTTCCACAGCCTTCTCAGAGAGTTGAAATGCTCTAGTCGAACACAATTGCCGCCTTGATGGCGCTCTTGTTCTTCATTGCCTCGAGACACTCCTTCCACTCCTCCAGCTTAAAGGTCTTGTTGACAATGCCGGCGACCTTAACCTTGCCCTTGTCTGTATGTGGCTATGGTTAGCCAGTCGGGTCATTGCACATAAGAGCTTGGGGAAAATACATACCAAGATAGTCGATGGCTGCTGGGAACTTGTATGTCTCACTGAAGGAACCCAGAATGGTGATCTCATCTCCGAAGATCTTGCTTGGTGGCCAGGAGACGCGATCCTTGTTGGCATACACTCCGTAAACCACAAGTTTGCCGCCTCTCCGCACATAGTTGATCGAGTCTTCCAAGATCTTGACGCTACCAGTGGCCTCGACGACAATGTCGAAACCGTATGGGTTCTCCTTCTTGATCTTCTCGAATTGCGCTGAGGGATCCTTACGGGAAAGCGCAACATATTCATCTGCAGCGTCCAGAGATTTGGCCAAGTCCATCTTCAAGCCTTCCGGGGCTGCAACGACGACATGACACCCGCCGTTTTGCCGAAGCATCTGCGTCAGGACCAATCCCGTAGGTCCCGCTCCAAACATCAACACACTGGACCCCATCTTTGGTGCGATCTTGTCGAGACCGTGGGCTGCACAGGAGGCAGGTTCAAGGAGAGTGGCATCTACATCGGAGAGGTTCTTGATCGGGAAGACTCTCTTTGCTGGGTATGCACAGTACTCGGCAAAACCTCCGTCCATGGTGACACCGTGGGCTTGGAAGTCCTCACAGAGGAGTTCCTCACCACGACGGCAGTAGAAGCATTCACCGCAGAGCTCGGAGTTGTCTGCAACCACTCGATCTCCGATGCTGAAGCCCTTGACCTTGGGGCCAATAGCAGCGACAACACCGACCGTCTCGTGGCCTGGAATCAAGGGGAACTGCCAGTGATCATGAGCAATGGACATTGGTGGGATAGATTCGACTCATACCTTGGCCAGAAACTCTCCCTCGTGGATGTGCAGGTCGGTACCACATACACCGCAAGCCTTAACCTTGAGCTATTCGCGGGTGTCAGCCACCTCTTCAACTTAGCTATTCTAGGTTCACATACCAGGACATCATTTTCACGCAGTTTTGGGAGAGGGACTTCGACGACGCTGAACTCCTCGGGCTTGGAGTATTCTGGACTTGAGATCAGTCTGGATTCCTGTTCTAGCAAGACGCTCCAAGCCAGGAGTCTGAGGGGGGGTACATACGCAGCGCCTTCATCTTGGTGGGAAGGTCTGATGGAGCCATGTTGCGGGCGGTTTATGTTCAAGATTCTGGTTAGAGGAATAGACAGAGGGAAGCAATTCTAGACGATTGGGAGAAAGTGCAGCAGGAGCAGCAGGAGCAGCAGGAGCGGGATGCTTTTATTTTCTGATGGAGGGAATATGTTGAGGGGTGTTTCCAAGCTACTGACCATCTCTTCAGCAACAGATGACCGTGGGCTGCAGCGCGTGGGCAAAGGCACCCGAGTGCCAAAGCGAGTGCGGGGCGTCCTTCGTGCAGCAATCCTCGTTACGAAGATTGACTTTTTGATTGTTCAGGATTCAGAGCTTCCGGTGCCCCTCTGCCGCGCTGCTCGTCCAAACAGCATCAGCCAAGCGCCCGTTCAACTGCAATGCCATCCCTCCGATATTTCATCGTGCAACTTACGGAAGGAGAACACACAGCAATCCGAATCCACCTGGGTAGAAAGCCTCTGTCTACGAGAATGTACTCATGGTTAGGCTTGTTGCGCCGGCATTCTACTATATCGAGCTATCCTTCCGCATAGCTTCATCCATATGTCCAAGTACTCAACATCTTGAGTCGGCGAGTCTAGGATTGCACATCTCAGCTCCAGCTTCAACTTCCACGCCCTCGGGCCCAGACCGATCATTCGTCGCTCAACCATCTGTGTAAACACACCGTCACAAGAGGTGTTTGAGGAAATGTCTCGCAAATAGGTCCACAGCGCTAGAGGAGGTACTTTGTTTACTTCTGCTTCCACTGCCCCATGCCCCATGTCCCATGCCCGCCTTCGTACTGGAGCGATGCTTTCTTTTTGTCTGGTCTGAATTTATCTCTCATTGCCTCGATTCTTTTTATCTTGAGTCTCGTGGGCCGCAGAAAGGCTTTTCTTATCTATTCGCGGGACACATTCCAATATCAAGTGGAAAGCTTCCCGCGGAACGAACTAGTCACACGATAAGATATACGGCTTTCTTTGTTTATGCGGTTTCTATCCACCTGAGTTCTGCGAGGCGAGGGAAACATACGTACGGGCTGGAAACTGTAGGCACTCTCCCACTGTATGTAGGTTACCCGTACTCCTACGCAAAGAGAAATATTATTATCTAGGTACGACAGGGTAGGGTAGGTCTATCAAGGTGACGGATGTTTCGAGTTCCAAAGAACAAAACATGAATTATCAATTGCTCTTTTCCATCCCACTCGTTCCCTCGCTCCCTCGCTCCCGTACCCCTACTGCACAGCGCATCCATCGAACAGCCAACCCCAATGCCAACTCTCCGCACTCAGAACGCCGCATGAACCTTCTCCCGCCCTCACTCTCATCACTCTCAACCATCCCTTCTTACACACACAGGCAGTGTTGATGCTTCGGCACCCTGCCCTCATCAACTATTTTTCTATCCACGTGGCCCCTCATTCCCCCAGCCGCGCAGTGCTTAGCATGCATGAGCCCGGGGGCCTGTGTCAGGAACAAATGCACCGACATGCTGTGCTACCACTAAAGGACCACCTGGAGTCGAGCTCATTCGTTTCCCAGTGGACGATTTTCGAAACTCCACACCTCACACCTCACACCTCGCACGCGAGCTCTAGATGGCCGACTTCTTACCAAGGAAAGCAACATGAAGCTTACTCAATCTCGCGGTAGAATCACGTCGCCGAGGCATAGTCTTAGTGAATTGCACTAGCCTACTCCCCTGGACGTTCATGCCAGCGAGCTGCAGATGGAATGCATCGTAGGATAGAATCGTCGTTTTCTTTATCCTATACTAGTAAACCAGCACAGCTGAGATGCCAAACGTAACACACAGCAAGTGATATTATACAAGCGGTGGATTCTCCCCTCCTACATGCAGGCATGTATAGTCACCAGTCCGCTAACTAGATCATTGGCGCGGAATTTTGTCCAATACCTCAATCCTCCCTCCATTTGCTGGTACCAGCGAAATCAGGCAAACAAACAGCTTCGCTACCCTCCCAACACCGCAGCTCAATGCAACACCAACAAGGCCCTTGGCTCGCTGTCCTGCTCGGAAACGCACCTTCAACGATCAAAGTGTGTTTCGCTATCGTGAATGTATCATGTCCATTTCCCCGTCCCGCCAGACCAAAGTTCAAACCAATGCATCGATGCGGTCATCAGTCATTCTTCGCTTTTATTTCAAACCAAATCCTTCGCTGTTAGTAACAGCCATCCAAAGCTTATACTCCAGCTTTTGGCGACTCTCATATTTGAACAAGCTTATTGTATTAAAACACGTTCTCGCAATTGGAAATTTCTCAATGGGTAGGTTCGTCGGCCGACCCTGTGCATCGAACTCATCTTTGCCCCGAATCAATTGGATGCGGATGACAAGATTGGTTGCTCCCATTGCCGGTATCCTGTCACTGCCCGTAATGAAACTCAAAATCCTTCGCTGATCACTGGGGCTGACTTTGCACACGAAGTCCCAGAACCACACCACCTGAGGTTGTTGCTCAGCCGGCCCTTCTTGTTTGGGCCAGCCTTCATAGGTTGCAACCGCACGAAGGCTGGCAACATCGAGTGACTCGTCGGATCCGCGGACGAGTAACTCAATCTCCTCAGGCCGAAAGAGGGAGAGGGCGTTGCCTCCGCAGACTGTAAAGAAACCTCGCTTGAATGGTTCATATTGCCGCGTAACTGCTGTATCCAGGAGATAATGAACGTACAAATCAACAAACTCTTTTCGGTTGCTGTTGGTGACCGCACGCTTCTCACCTCCTGGGAAAAGTGGCACCTGGACGACTTCGCCATAACGGTCCATCTCTGCCACAAAATCTCGACAAAAGGTCTCTTGCACATCGCCCTCAAATTCGAGGAGTTGTCGGAAGCCCCGTGCAAGAGCAGGTCGATATTCAGCTAGATCGTCAAGCGAGTACCCATGGCCGATCCTCGGTGTCGAGGTCAATTTGTCCCCGATCAAAGGCGCCGAGGCCAACATCTTTCTAAAGACGAAAGGTGGAAATGCAATATCTAGAATTGTCGAGTTATAAATCGCTAGACCCAATAGCACGCCGACCAAGAAGAATTGCTCAGAGGATTCAAAGCAGAACGGGTTGAAATAACAGTATTGTGAATCGTCATCGTAAACGAACAATCCGTGGTTGGGGTCGAAGATCTCCCGTACGAGGAGCAAGAACCACTCTTTGCGGAGGCCACCTGCATCGATCCCTTCCTCTCCCTGGAAGTCAATTCTAAGGCCTTTCTTCAGATCGTTTCCCCCTGATCCAACGGCTTCCGAAACGCTTCGGAGGCTGTCTTCCACCAGGCAATCTCTTCGGACCCTCAGCACAAGATACTGGCTCACGGCTTTCCTGCTGAGAATGCTGTCGAAAAATGCCTCCCTGGCTTTGACCTCCATCTGCCTTCGCGCATCGTGCTCGAGGATATGTATCTTGGCATATATGCTGAGGAAGAAGGGATACTGACAAAACGTAAACCTGCTTTTCGTCGTTTCCCATGTTTCGAAATCAGCGACGAGATCAGCATAATCCAACATGGTGCTATAAAAGTTGCTGACGGGAATGATTTGACCATGAGAATTCGCGTTATACTTTGCGTTCATCCCAGGGCTGTGATGCCGCTGTTCATGCCCTATGACAGCATCCCTTTTCCGGGCGGCATGGCCAACGTTCGCTTGGAAAAATAGCGACATGACTCGTGCTGCGACCCGGATCTGCCAGTCCTCGCCATAGGAGGCCAGCTTTGGCATACCGTCTGATTGACCGGCGGATGTTGAGGAGTGTCTGCCCTCCAAAGCTGCATGAATCTGCGATGCGTGGCGCAGACCTGAATCTGAGAAGCTTGGAACGAGCCCATCAGTCGGATTGACTGGTTCAGCCACGGCTGGTTTTCTTTGCTGTCTGGACAATCTGTACGTAACAAAGCTCCCAATCAGTTCCACAGTGCGCTGAAAATGTCCATCTGAATACTTTGAGAACCATGAAACCAAATGCTGGTGGATTTCGTTGGAAAGATTGGCTATCAAGCCCAAGATCCGTTTGATTATCCCGGAGTGATGCCCTAAGCTGCCGGGTCTCCTAGCGGAGGGTTGAATCCGCTTCGAAGGCGAACCACGTAATCTTTCGTCATGGCCTCTTGCTGTTAAGGGATTCTTCAGCATTGATGGGTTGGAGGGCTTCCCGACGTCTAGTCTCGTTGGTGTAAGCAGTGGATTGGCAAGAAGTATCAGAAGGAATCGGCAATCCTCAGAGTGCTTGAGAGGCTGTCGGGGGCGCTTGAGGAGATTCTCAGTCACCTTGAGCAAACTTCTATGCAGGTGTGTACGAGAATCGATAATGTCATGATGAATGTTGCTCATGGATATAGAATTCCAACGTTGCAATTGGTCCTGGTCCGCAATCCTGGATTTCATTGCTTGCCATCTCGACTCCCACGCATCACCTGCATAGATAACTATCCGATACCATTCAGCAAGCTCAATCCAATTGATCCTCGCATACTTTGCTCCCGGGTTGCGCCCTTTGTCTGGTGACCTGTCCCGTTGGTGTTGATTGTCCTGTCCAGTACTGGAGGATCTTCCCCCGGGCGTGCCTAGCCACCAGGAGCCATTTTCGGCGATATCTCCGAGCAATAGCGTTTTGGCATCAAATTCTGACAAAAACACATCAGTCTCGAATAGTGGTGACGGTACAGGCTCGGACGGTTGTCGACGAGGTTGTGGTCCCGAGCCCGTCCTTGGTTTGAAACTTGGCGGAGGCCGCGAGAGGAAGGAGTTGTTTAACGTGGCACAACCAATAAAACAGCGAGCAATATAGTCTTCGACTTGACGAAAGATGGCAGAATGAGATATTTGTCGACTAACGGTACGAAGTTTTGGTTCCTTCGGATCTTGGGGTCTCGCTTTATTTGGTCGTGCTTTGATTGGTAACGAAGAAGAGAAAGGATCGACAGACGAGCCCTGAACAAATGAGCCTTCAGGGAGTTGGGAAGTGTTGAGAGTGGTCAAGGTGGATTCGGAGGGACTTCGGGGCTTAATGGCGGCCCGCGGTGATGGGGGTGGTGAATCCTGATCATCTTGATTTTGACTGTATAACAAGCCTTCTGGGGGACTCCCATCTAGTAGGAAAGATTCCTCGGTGTTGAACTGGCTATCCAATGGCTCAGGGCTATCCATTTCCCGAACATCCTCTAGTAAAGAACCAAGGTATTGTTCAAGGCATCGGTCAAGAAGTGCTCGTGTTCTGTCCAAGGACAACGGAGTTATTCTTCGTTGAGGCTGTGAACCTTGAGAGGAAGTAGAGGGTTCTTGTGGCAGCTCGTGATTGGGTTCCAGATCATTGATGGTCAAACAAGTCGTACATCTGAAAACCTTGAGTCCCTGAGGCCACCTAACGGTCGAATCGCAAGTCATACACCTCCCCGTGACTGGCTGCCGATCAGCTCGGTGAGAAGCACTTTCCTGTCCCAATGTCTTAGCTCGTACATCGTCCATGCGCCCCTCACGCGGAGCGCTGGAGGTGCCGTCATGTTCTCCTTTGGTCTGATGCTTTCGTTCGGATTTCTTAGATCCAAACAGATGGGGAAAGGGGTGACTGAACGAGCGATGGTGGGCGGGTTTCGTCGTGTTTAAGTCGGGTTCATCGGGAGCAGGCCGTCGACGAAGGGTGGGAATCTCATAGGGCTCGGTGGCAGAGGCCGGAGGGGGTGGCAAGGGACGATTGAGGTCGGGTAGGTTTAGGTCAACAGGAGGCGGTCGATTGTGCCATGTAGTCTGGGGGTTCCGGGGAAGAGTGCTGCCAGAGGGCTGCTCATATGAGGGTGACGGGCCGGGAGCCATGATAACTCGCACGCGTCTGCGTCTGCGATCAGCGTCGACAAATCTCAGGCGGATAGTTCCGCGTCGTCAATACATGAGATGGCAGTAGAACTAGGTGACGATCGATGGTACACACTGCGGTAGGTGACAAAAGACGGTGTTGGATTGAGGGCCAAAGGCAAGGCAGGGACGGGAGTGAGGATCAGGATCAGGATCGAAGTGGACGTGGATGCAAATGGACAGTCGCAACTGCTGGAGAGTCAATCCCCCGGGATAGTGTCACAACTCTTATGGTCAAAACAGTGAGCCAGCATATTGTCCGCCACAGACTGCGACAACGTGTTGCTGCTGCTGCTGCTGTTGCTGGCCGGCAGAGAGCGTGGAAAAAGACACGGAATCGTCAAGGCGGTAAGGTCCACTGAGGGGTGTTCCTCGCCGCTCTTCCATTCCTAGGGCGGACGACAAGCCGTAATCTGAGACCCGATGGACTAGTCGGTCCTACAAGAGCGACGTGGTGAGTAGTGGTCCGTAGTGAGGTGGGAGTTGAGACAAAGTCGATGTCACCACTGGCCAGGAGTGGATATGCCAGATGTCCAGCATACAAAGACAAGATAGGCGATGCGTGCAGTGCAGAGTACAGAGTAGTACGAAGTAGTCAGGACGAGTAGTCGAATAGCCAAGACCGGAGAATTCAAGGGACAAAATTGAACACCGACAAGGGACACCCAGGGACACCGAGGGCCAGTTTCACTTTGACCTTTCCCTCTACGTACTTTGTGTGCCAGTGGCCGGTCAGGGAGAGACATAAGCACTTCGCTAAGCCCAAACAATGCCGTCACTGCCGCGAATGGGAGGATTGTTTGACCATTTGAGCCAATGCAGCCAATGCAGCCAAAGCATCCCGTGGGCGGTGGCTTTAGGCACAGGCTGCTCCGTACTCCGTACAGTACAGTAGTACCGTGTACGGGATACCCCCTCGACCTGGTAGGTCCCCCTAAGCACGGCTACCGGAGGGTGAGATGAACGGGGGCCAGGGCCCAGGAGTCGAGGGGCGGATCTCTCCACACTCTCTGCACCACACACCTAGACAGGGTAGGTCTGGCTTCCTCATCTACGAGTAAAAGCGACGAGCGCGAGCTATAAGGTCCTCCTTGTGGTACTTGCACAACCTAGCCTGTATTTGCTTCTATTTTCGGAGTCTGCTAACTGATACCAAACCCAGCTCTGTTGACATCACCTGCACACAAGGGACCAGGTTGGTGCCAGGTGCCAGGTGCGAGGTATGGAGTACCTCGCATGAACCCTCCCACCTCCCCCTGATAGCGAACCCACCAGCACCATCAGAGCCTGCACCATTGGAGCATTTCTGAATGACAATAATATTCATGTCACCGAGGAGGTCTTCATTATTCGTACCAGCAGTGCACATCAATTTCTTCCTCCACACTCCACCCTGGAGATTGCCAGGAGGGCTCGCGTTGCTACCACTAGCCGAACCAGGGCAACGCCTCTTTTATAATCATATCATTCCTCAATCATCCAGTTGATATTCGGCAGCAAGCTTGTCCCCGGCCATCAGCCCCGTGAGATATGCTGTCGTTTGTGTGTGATTACTAGCAACAATAATTAGCCAAGATTCAGATCTCAAAAATCACGCCACGGTTGCTCGATCACTCGGTCACTCGGTACTTACTTCGCGATAATGGGAATCACGCTCATATCGGCCACTCTGAGATTTTCAACCCCAAACACTTTGAAGTCTCGGTCGACCACTCCTTCGCTTTCATCTTTGCCTATCTTGGCCGTACCTGTCATGTGCCAAGTACTGCCCGACTTGTTTTTCCAGAAGTGCAAGATGTCTTCGTCCGAATCGCTTTTGGGCGCATCTTGAACCGCGACTGTGTCTTTCTGGAACTCCGGACTTCTGACCACTTTGAGCACTGCTCGGGTGGCTTCGATTGCAGCCCTCTTGTCGAAAGGGTGGGAGAAGAAGTTGGGATTGAATAAGAGAGGCACTTTGGGGTCCGATGACTGGAGTGTCACTTCGCCTGTCGACTGTTCGTTCAGGTTGAATACGAAAATCGTAGTTCCTGCCGGTGAGTTTGGATCAATGAAATGTGGAATATGCGCTGCATTTAGAATGATTTCATAGTGTGGCACTGTTGGTTTGCGGAGGAATTCTTGCTCCGTTGCAGGCAAGTCTTTGAATTCGGTAGATTCCAAGAGCGAGTCCAGCTTGAGATATCCGATTCCCAAGGCGGTAGCTATTTCTGACAGAGGGCCACTGCCATCCTTCCTCCATTGCTGTCGTGCAGCTGCTTGAGCTTCTTGGCTGCTGTAGTACGCACGTCTTGTGCTAGTATGGTCAGCTCTTTCATATCCCATCATGATATGATGATGATCCCTGAGGTGCTGGCCCACATTCTCGTTGGCTTTCAGGATAGGAATGTTGAATTTGTTGAGTTGATCTGCAGGTCCAATGCCAGAGTGCATCAGTAAGCGAGGAGTATCGAGGCTACCACCCGAGAGGATGATTTCATTCTCTGCGTATATTTCTCTGCCATCAGCAGTTTCAATCGCGACAGCTTGTTTGCCGTCAAATTTGACGCGAATTACTTCAGTATTGATCAATATATGCAGATTGGAGGGTGCGTCAGCCAAGGCATCTGCTGAGGTCGACCGGACGCCTTTGCTTGCCGTCGAAAAAGACATCGCTAGGCCGACTGGATTGCCGTTGTTGTGGTCAGGGTTGAATTTAGTGCCGTTTGCATACCAGATATCCATCAACGTCTTTGCAGATGCTTCCCAGACGAGCGGGAAGCCCACTTTCACCGGCCCTTCATGCCCGTGGTCCTCGACACGAGGTTTCAAATACTTCTCATATTGTTTCGGCACCTCGTACTGGAAACTTTCAATCCTTTTGTATCGCTCATGTGCATTCTCCCACTTCCATTCATCGTCGCCGACAAGGTGGGCAAGCTTGTCGTGATCGTCTTTGGGCCCAACCGTCCAAACTGAAAAATTAATCGCAGTGCTTCCTCCTAGACCTTTGCCGCGATCGTAATCAATGACATTATCGTCGAATCCTCTGATCGGTGTAGTTTTGTAACCCCAGTTAGCTGATGGGTTCATGCGATGTAACCATCTCTCAGCATCTGCTCGCACATCCTTCGACGAGTTGTCACCACCAGCCTCTACCAGGAGCACTGAGGGGCGTTTCTTGCTTCTGGCAATGCGGCTGGCAAGGATTGCGCCAGCAGCGCCAGCCCCGACGATGATAAAATCAAACCGATCCGGGCTTGTTGAAGTCATGTTGTTAGTATTCTGAAATTAGGAGGAACAACAAAGAGGAAAGGAAAGTGAAATGATTGTAATGGTAGAGATATGCTCTGAAAATACTACCAGGAGCAACTTAAATAGAAGCCCAGAAAGGAGGAGATCAAAGACGATTGTACAACCTGCACGTGGCGACAATCATGCGTGACAAATTCTGAGTGCCCCAGTCGTTGAGGTCGAGCCTCTTCAGGTATCGGCAGAGGATTCTCTCGGCAACTACCTAGGTAGACAGACAAGGATGAGGTTTTCCGTCAAACCGGGTATTGTGCTGTGTCCCTTCAAGCTCAGGATGACGGCGTATCAAGCAATCGGTGATAATGCAAGGCAAAAGCTAAACAAGGGATCAAATTCTTGCTTACGCCCATTCACCATTTTCTTTGAAGGGATATTCTCGATCGAGAGCGGTTAGTCTTTTGGTTTCACGAGTCTCCATCAATGATGCGACGGCCAATCGAAGAGGAACAATCGTCTGGAAAGCTAACCTTGTGTTGGATTGATGACTATTTGTTAATTGTCACTCAGGACATGGTCCGTTGTCTAGTCATTGCTTGATCATGGAAACAGTATTTGTCCTTCTGTCGGCGACGTGACACAAGTTCTCTGGTTACCTAATCTGCATGAATGTCGACAGGTGGTGGACCACGCTGTGAGAGACAATGCTAGACTCGTGGCTGACGCCGCTGACAACAACCAGGGATTTGTCCCTTGGCATCGAGATGAAGAGGAACGCTTGGGAGCCATCTTGAATTCCTACCTATATTAAGTAGGAGGCATCTTTGCTCATTGGTTGGCTAGTTCTTCAAGCCATAGCATCCGACTGTTCTGGGATTCGGCGTTCAGGTGTAGAGGTTTCTTACACATCTCTGCTTTATAGCACTAGTATACCACCAGGGTAGCATGGGGCTATGGCGGTGCGTCATGCACGTTTGTTCCTTTCGTCTCCCGGTCGGGAAGCTTACGTTATTACTGCTCCTACGAGTGAATATCGGTGGGTCAAGGAGAGGTGTATAGGGGCTTGGCATCATCAATTGGCGCTATTAGCAAACTTTCCTGGCACTCATCACCAATTGACTACTCTACATGCCGACGGGCCAACCTCCACCACCTTCGATCCCGTGTTGGAAGTTGAGGGTTGTCGGGAATTCCCTGCAACCATCGGTTCGAAGGTCTTTACGAGGTAGACACCCTGCCAGCCCTACCTACCAGCAGGAAATTAATGGTGCTGGTGTCGGGGAGGTAAATACTGAGTCAGCACGCGTGGCCCGTCGTTCACGCTTCTGCGGTCGGTAATCGTGTATTCCTCTCCGGGTCCGGAGAAAAGAAATCGCGCTCCGCGGGCAAGAGCCAGCCAACAATTTATCTTGCAGCTTTTCTGTGCTCGTTCTCGAATACTACGTCTGGACCGGCACTGTCATAATTTTAATTGCGGTCGTTTCTGAATCCTTGTTAGCCAGTATAGACTTACTGCTACATGGACTTTGCCATTCGGTTTCCTCGAGTATTCCCCCAGGGTAGACTCATTGGGCGCAACTTCACCCGTTTTCACCTACGGGGAAGTCGGGCAGGATTGCTCCTTAGACAACGCTCACTTTCCACCCAGCGCCCTTTGGATAATCTACCTGCAGGCTCTCCCTATCCTCCCATAAATGTTGAGAATGTGCTTGCGAAAGTGTCACCACCGCAAGTTCCAGTGACCGAGCGCCCGCTCCGTACCCTGCAATCGTTGCCAGTCTCGTGTCCGGGATGCGGTGCCTTGACGCAAGATGTGGACCAAGGCACCGCCGGCTACTACACACGATCACGGAAGGCAGTAAAAAACTACTTGAAAGAGCTGCGTCAGTTGGATCATGCAGCTGACACAGACGATACCCATGTTGAGGAGTCTGTAACAGTTCCCCAGACAAGTGATGTAGACTGTCCTTCACCAGAGGAGGCGACTGCGCAGGCCGATCCTCCCGCGAGCCCAGTCCTCCCAATCTGCGACCGGTGTCATGACTTGATCCACGAATCGAAGGGCGTCCCTATAGCACATCCGTCGATCGAGAATATCGCAGACTCCATTGCCGAATCTCCATTCTCAAGAAATCATGTTTACCATGTAATAGATGCAGCTGACTTCCCGATGTCTCTCATTCCGTTGATTCACAAGCATCTTGATACCGCAAGACCGCGAACACAAAATCGCCGCTCTCCGCATCTTCGACATTCCACAAAGCCTGGACTGTCGTTCATCATCACCAGGTCTGATCTACTCGGGCCAAGCAAGGAAATGGTCGACAGGATGATGCCCAAGATCTCCACAATTCTTCGAACTGCCTTAGGCTATTGGGGAGAGAAGCTGCGCCTTGGAAACGTGCACTTGGTCTCTTCCAAACGAGGTTGGTGGACCCCGGGGCTGAAAGATAACATATGGGAACGAGGTGGAGGTAACTGGCTTGTGGGCAAATTCAATGTCGGGAAGTCAAATCTTTTCGAGGTCATATTTCCCAAGGGCTCTGGGCACAGAGCAATCTCGTATGCGGACCTAGAGGAGGAGCAACGCCAACTGTCCATAGACGGCCCACGCCACGTTGATATTCTCCCAGAGGATTCCCTACTTCCTCCAGCTCAACCCGAACTACGCTTTCCTTCCATGCCACTAGTTTCTAATCTTCCTGGAACGACTGCTGCACCCATCCGCCTCCCATTCGGTAACCATAGAGGCGAGCTTATTGACCTGCCAGGTTTGGAACGATCTGGTCTTGATTATTTTGTTGATAAAGCACACAAGAGTGACCTGGTTATGACAAGCCGCCCCAATGTGAAGGTGTTCAAAGTCAAAGTCGGCCAGTCTCTTTTGCTAGGTGGGGGTTTGGTGAGAATCACACCAATGTTAGATGAAAACGACCCTAGCACAATTTTACTGGCCTATCCTTTTGTGCCTCTGAAAGCCCACGTAACATCTACCGACAAGGCTATCGGGACGCAAGAGCAAAGACGGGAAAGCGGCATTGAGACTATCTTGGCCGAGGATGTTGGAACATCCATGTCTTCGGCCGGTATCTTCAATCTGGAAACAGATGTGACACGATCAAGAGCTGGCTCCATGGTCAGGGCTGGCGTCGATCCGTCCAAACTTCCATTTGAAGTCTTCGCTACAGACATCCTCATAGAAGGAGTGGGCTGGATTGAACTAGTTTGCCAGGTGAGGAAGAGCCGGAGAAGGTCGTCTCTTACATCACAATCACAGCCTTTGATCAATTACGAAGCGGGATCGATTGTTCGGGAGGGTTCTCAGGATCTTTTGACCACCGCGACGACCTTTCAACCATTCGGTGGAGTGGACTTTCACGAGTCGAACTTTTCAGCCAAAGATCCGAGCTCAAATTATTTCCCGAAAGTCGAAATCTTTACACCGAATGGGAAATCTGTTGGTCAGCGTCCTTGTCTGGGCATCTGGCAATTATGGAATCAGGGCTTGAGGCGTACGCATGAACGCTCCGCTCGCCCCCGGAAACCGATGAGCGGCGCGAAGAAACGCGACAAGCTTGCAAAGCGTGCAGCATTGGCAGTACAGACGCGGAGCTAGCTATAAGTGGGCATCCATCAAAGAGCTGCCTCAGCATGCTAAGGCTTCGACTACGTCATCAACAGAGGGATCCTCAAAGTCGATGGCATTTGAGAACACACATGGGTCCAGGTCAGAGGTATGGAGAGGGCATTTTCTCTGCTCCTGGGAGTGGACCGGTGTAAACATCTGTTCTCAAACCAATTGATACAAGTGTTTCGATCATGTCATGACAACAATCTTGCCACGTGCCAGATTTTGGTCCATCGTCTCATGAGCCCTCATGATCTCATCGATCGGGAACACCCTTCCGACTTCTACATGTAGGGTTCCAGCCGCTACCTGTTTCAGCAGGTCGTCGAATGGCATTTCTTGGAACTCCTTTGGCCCACCGCCGTATCTTGTCAAGTAAACACGGCCCGGAATTGCTTCCATCGGGCTGAAATCTTCAAGATGCCATTTGTTCCCTTTTCACCCTGTTAGGGTTCTGGCTGGGACCGGTATACAACTGGGTCAGTACTCACCGAGGATCCCCGTCATGCAGACTATTCCATCTGCAGCCGCACACAGCAATGAGTCCTTCAGCGTCGTCGTTCCTATTAGTTCCAGGACCTTATCAAACTTGTTACTCTGGACCTGTGTCGCCAAGTTACCATCGTCAATAAGAATCTGGTCGACGCCATTCTTCTGCAATACTTGGGCGCTTTCCTTGCCCGTATTGCGAGTAGTTGCAGCCACATAACAACCATGATTTTTAGCGACCGCGGCGGCGACCAGGCCGACGGATGATGTACCACCACGGATCAGTACGCGGTCAGACGCTTTTAGTTTCAGACCAGTGAACAAGGATCCCCAGGCAGTTTGCAGCATCTCAGGAAGTGCACCTAGAGTTGACCAATCAAGGTCGTGATTGATGAGTTGAACGTTGTCGGCCTTGACACATGTGTATTCAGCATACCCGCCGTCAAAATCTCGGCCCATACCTCCCATACAGGTTGCAACCTTATCACCAATGTTCAATCGGCCGCCGGGACACTTCTCAACGACTCCGACAGCCTCGATGCCCAAGACGCGTGGAAATTTGACCCCGGGACTGTGACCTTGCCGGGTGAATAATTCCGACCGGTTGAGGCCAAAGGCTTTGACTTTGATGAGGACCTCATCATGGTTTGGTGAGGGGATGGGAAGGGTCTCTATTTTGAGCACCTCGGGCCCGCCAGCCTTGCGAATGACAACAGCTTTCATTGTTGCCATCTTGGGTAATTCTGATCAACTGTTTGGCGCGCGCCAGCTGTGGATTTACTGAATTATTACTAGAGTAAGCAATATAACAGAGAATGGGTAGCATTGCCTGCTCGCTTTCACCACCCACCACGTTAGAACACACTAGCCTTCCTCTCCGTTCTTTTGTATGGATCACTGGCAAAGCCCGATTGTGGTCTCGGATGGCAAAACCTTGTATCGAATATCTCGAGGCGTGTCTCTCTATACAGCCTTCTGAGAGCCGAGCGTTTGACGAAGTGACGTTGACAAATATGGAGCGTATGTGTATGTAGTGGTAAAGGACATAAGGGGTCGGAGATAACATATGGCTGCAAAGGGTAGCTGTGCCGACAGTTTGTGTAGATGGTTCGTGCCGCCCCCCTTCGAAGCAATCAAGGGAAGCGGATTCCCTTAACATGTATCCAAGCAATGGTCTCGTTGATCTCAAGATGAACTGGTATAAATGAGATAGGTTCAAGTATATTACTGCCCCGACAATCTATGGGATGCTATTGATATTCCGCCACAGTGTAACGTGTGGCTTTGATTGGGACACACTCCAAGCATAAGATATTCTCCAAAAAGTTCATCCAATTACAAGGGTTCGTTTGGAACGAGGGTATAAAATCGATACTGATGGTGATGCCAAACATACATAACTCCTGAGTCCGGTCATGGGAAAGGTGAAAGGGGCCATTCCGTATAGTATGCGAAAAAGAAAACAAGTGACGATTCGGGGACGTGACCAGGATCAGGACCAAGACCGGAGAATTTGTCCAACGCCATGCTTAGTTTTATTTATTTTCTCAATCTCGTCTCTACGTTGGGACATGGTCGCCCTGTGGAGAGAGACGGCCCTGGGCATCGCTGTCGCCGGAGCTGTCGTCCTCGCCTTCGTTGTCGGCGGGGTACTGTGACGATATGGGAGATCGTTGTTGGTGCTGGTCCAGCATCAGGCTCTGTTGGCGGTGGTGCTTGGTTTCGAGTCGTCGGAGCCGCTCGCTGGTCTCGCGCAGTTTCGCATCGAGATCTTCTAGCTGGTAGCGTTGTGTCTGGACAATGTCTTTCCTGTGAAGAGAGACGGAGAAAGGCGTCCGTGAGTCAAACGGTCCAACTTTCGGAGTAGGCGGGTGATGGCTGAAGGGGGGGGGGGGGGGGGCACGTATAGTAGTAGGAGACGGGCTTACTTTTGGACCACGGATTCCTCGAGCTCTCCTATTCCGTTCAACTTGAACAAGTCGTCGAGCGCCGCGGAGAACTCTTGGGCCAGAACGCTGTACGAGTGGTTTGTTAGTGTTGGGGACAGGGACATGTGGAGGTGAACAGAGGTTCTCACGATTGTGGTCTGGCCTTCTTGGAGCTTTCAGAGGTTGCGGTCTGGGTGTCGTTGGGGGCGCTCATGGTTGATTGATCTCCGCAGTGAAAGACGATTATGGTGCTGAGTCGCGGGTATGGAAGCGAATCGTGAGAGGCCGAGCAAGATGGAAGTGAAGGTGGCAGGCAATATAGATCCAAGTCCGAGCGGGCAGACAGCACGCAACAGAGTCAAGTGATCGAAATGGTCAGTCAGTCAAGCAGGCGTGCGAAAGGCAAACGCAGAAACAGAGAAACGCAGTGGTGTACGGAGTGCGTCTGAGTAAGGAGCATTGGCAGACTGGGGATTTGGGCTAAGAATGGAGTCTGGGTCAACCTTGCAGACTTGCAGTGGTTAAGGATGATGGTCAGCCTATATGGACGAGACTGCCTAAGTCTAGGAGCAGTAGAAGCCAACACCGCCATGATGCCTGACCAGCCTGAGGCATTGCTAGGCACTGGCAGGCCGGCAGCTCAAGCTCAAGATCAGCTGGAAAAGGGGCACGCTTTCGTGTACCAAACCGAGCAGAGTGGTTCATGGTTCATTGAGGAGGCTAAGGGACTAACACGAATTCGAACCATTTAGATCTGTGGGCTTGTCGATCGTCATTTCAGTGGACGCCAGCATTAATTAGAGCGCTGGCGGCTCAACAAGAGGCTAAGTTGATGGAGCATTGGAGCACTGGAGATGGAGGCATGGAAGGGGATTGGGATTTCGGTTGTTTGAAGTTTAGTGACTTCTGACTCGCTGCTAACGTGTGCCTTTGATTGCCTGATGCTGGTCACTGGTATGGAGGGAGTAGCATGCTGGTCATAGAGTCAGAGAGTCAGAGCCATGTAAATTGCTGGTTGTGCGCTCAACCGAGCCCCGATGCCCCCCGTACGAGTAGATCTAGGACGGAGTACTCGTAGATTGTCAAGGAGCCACGGCCCACGTGAGTCCACCTCCATTTCCGTCTCCTGCTAAGGGCTGGGGGCTACCCAGGGGGGTCAGTCTCAGAACCTCAGGCACCCCCTCGGCCCCCAGGGTGCACGTATTGCGCCAAAACCTTCCCATGTGAGGACACCCGGGTATACGAGGGTCACCCAGCACCAGCACCAAGACTCCATCAAGTTGTTATTTTGGAGAAGCAAACTTGAAACAGCAAGACTTTCTGACCAGATTGTCGCAGAGGCCCGTCACTGTCAAACAGTCCCTGGCACGGCCATCGCTCCTCGCTGCAACTGCACTGGCACTGCAATTCTCATCCGCATCCCAACTCAAAAAATTCCCAAACGCCATCTCAGTCCTTTCATCAATCTCAATTTTTTGCAACCACCTATCCACCCATCGATCCCTCCTCGCGTGCAACCCGTCCCTTACGCGCAGGCACCTTTCATCCTCGAAACCATCCCAAATTTCACACCGAGAGGTCTTGTCGCGACCTTGCACTCGCACTTGCGCCTGCACCTTTGCACCCTTCCCCGAATCCCTGCGATGATGGGATGCCTTCATTAAAAGCCTATACACCTTATGAAACTCTTGCCTTTTGCCAGTCCATCGCTCGCCATGGCCTCGATCCTGCCGCCTTCGAGGATATCTCCCTGGCTCTGAATGCCAACCAGCTGATTCGCGACGGCCAGACCTACGATGAAAGTCGACTTACTGCCGTCGCCCTTCAAGGCCTCTGCAATGACCTACTTCTGGCAGAGAAACAGGCCGAGATCCCAGTAGTCAACGGCGACAATGGCACCAGTGCTGTCAATCCGAAAAAGCGGAAATTGTCAACATCACCACCCCCCGCGGAAAATGATGGCCTCTCCGACGAGAAACTTTTCCAGACTCTGGTCGAGAAGCTCTATGCACAGTTTAGAGAGAGGGTCATCAAGGAGATTCGGCTGGATGAAGCGACATATGAAAGTCTCCAGGCTGACATAGTTGACCTGGAAAAACGAGTCAAGGATGAAGAACGGCAGCAACAACAGGCTCGTGCCTTAGTCGACAAGGCTCAAGCCGACTACGATCAACAAAAGCGTCTTGAGAGAGAAGCCTCCAAGGCGGTACAGGCTCAAGCAAGTCCCGATCCTGCTGCAGCACAGCTCCAAGCTGACCTGGCTGCTTCTCGACCGGATCAGACCACCCCAAAGCCTCTCGCACCCATTCCCACTCCACCCGAATCGAAAGCCTCGCCTTCCTCTGCCCAAAGCGCCCAGCAGCAACCTATTGTGGCATCCAGGTCGCCGGCTCCGCCAGCTTCGCCGGCACCTAATGTGCTGGCTGCTAAATCGTCTGCCGAGCCTGCTTCAAATCGACCGCCACAACCGCATTCAGCTGGTGCTGCTGGTCAGCATCATTCGCCTGGAGCATATCCACGAGCTCTT
Organism: Exophiala aquamarina CBS 119918; assembly: GCF_000709125.1. Lineage (NCBI taxonomy): Eukaryota > Fungi > Ascomycota > Eurotiomycetes > Chaetothyriales > Herpotrichiellaceae > Exophiala > Exophiala aquamarina. Next base: position 895,935 of record NW_013550580.1, read on the forward strand.
CCAATACCATCGCCCCAGCGTCCTAACTATGTACCAATTAATCAACAACACTTTCAGCCTGGACCTCAAGGACATCCAGTGCCAGTTTTATCTCCTCACCCTGGAATTCCTCACATGCCTCCACCCACAGAGTTTCCAAACCAGAAACGATCCGGTTCAGGTTCTGGTCAGGGCAGAGGGTCACCCCTTCCGATGCCCCCTCAGCAACAATATCCTGCATATCCTGGCTATCCTCAGCCCCCGTGGCCTCCACAGATAGCTCCACAACATCAATACCAGCAATCACCACCATATCCAAACCAGCCATATTACCCGCCTCCGCCTAATGCCCGACCAGGAGCTCCGTATCAAACGCCTCATCATCCACAGTATCAACAGTACCCTCAAAGTGCGCCCATTCATTATCAAGGCCAACCAAATCCACATAAGTGGCCTCCACCACCACCCAACCAGCCGTACTATCCCTATCCAAATTCTGCCAATGTCACACCAGTTCCGCGTTCTGATTCCCGGCGTTTGCAGTCACGTGGACGCTCTTCCACCCCCTGGAAGAAACGTACGGAACAACAGCATCACATCCGAACATCATCGCCGATTCGCCCAGAGAGAGAAGTTAGTCCACTCACAGATACAGAATCACCCACACGACCTAGTAAGCCGAGAAGGAAATCTCCTGTCAAGAAGGAGCAGAAGGGAGATGAAACCTCGCACGTGGGTCAGGAAGGCTTGGCTCCTAGAGGAAGACAAGCTACAAGTACAACCCCATCTGCCTTTGCAGCCTCGAGGTCTCAATCGATTGCGTCGAGAACTTCTGAAACACAGACGGAGCAGCGGAGAAGAGGCCGGTCAACCCAGAAGATCAAGGCGGAACCACCAAGCACACCTGCACCCATAGCTTCTGACTCGGAACAGCAGCAAAGGTCATCTGGTCGACGAGGCCGGCCCAGGACCACCACTGCTTCATCCAAGCCAGAAGCGCAACAACCAACTACGACGAATAAACGGAAGAGGTCTCCAACGCATGATTCTGTAACGCCTGTACTCCCTTCACCAGAACGTGATCTGGTCGCGCACCAAGCAGCGCATGATTCATCTCTTGTGCTCGTATCGAAAAACTTCACCAAAACGTCATTGCTACTCTTGAACGATATCGTTTCCCATAAACTTGCAGGGATTTTTGCCAAACCTTTGTCGGAGCGAGATGCACCAGGGTATAAAGACCTTGTATTACGGCCCCAAGACCTCAAAAGTATAAAAGCAGCGATTAGCAAGGGTGGAAAAGCTGTGCATGCCGCCATTGAGGCATTCGAAGACGGAGAAGGGAGTGGTGAAGACACACCCACTGCAAGCACACCTGGAGCAGGGCTGGGGACCCGAGTTGGACCTATGGGCAATGGAATGTATTCGGTCCAAACCTCAGAAGACCTCGTGCCACCCAAAGGCATCGTCAACTCCTCACAACTCAAAATGGAACTGACACGGATGTTCGCCAATGCAGTAATGTTCAACCCACTTTCTAGCTCAGAAAGAGGCTTTGGTCGATCGCTCCGCTTGAGGAAAAATGGAGGTGACGTGATTTTGAAACTCGAGGACAGCGTCGAGACTGACTCGGAGTCATCAAGCGAAGACTCGGATGAATCTCCCAATACTGAAGGTGGAATCATTGCAGATGCACGCGAGATGTTTGAAGATATGCTTGGCCGCGTTAGCAAATGGCGAGAGTTGGAAGCGGAGAGAATAGGCAATGACGAGTCAAGCGCAACGAAAGGAGCGCATCCTTCACTGGCGACTCATGGGAGTGCATCTGCTAGCGCCAGACATTCTAGTGTGAGTTCGGCGGTCAATGAAGACGAAGCAGGTGGTGAGGCAGTTTCGACTCCTGTGGCGACCTCATTGACAGGCACGGCGAGGAAGAGGCGGCGAATTGCCGAGACATGAAGACAGGCCAAGATATGATTGGGTTCACCTTCTCGTATATGAGATGCATTTGTAGGCAAGAGATATATGTTCGGAAGGTCACTGTTCAGTGTTGACCGGACCACACAATAATCATTTCTCCCTTCAGCTTTCTGAGATGGAAACTCTGTCGGACATGCGCCTTGAGGTTATACTTTCTATCAGATGGCAACACTAGGTAGAGGACGGAGGAGCCTATGTCGAACTGCTTAGGAATTTTGACACGTGCCCGCATAAGCCTTGCTGCACTTCTCAGCCTCGTCCCTGCGGGCGAGGGTGGACCCTGGTCCGTCGCATTTTCAGGCAAAAGAGAACAGATCTGGCCTAAGGGCGCAACGGCTCACCAGCCCACTCCCATTCAACATCCCTCGTACTCCTCGTCAGTCCGGCGCACCGTAACCTAGGTGCGACTGTTATCGCACCCAGGTGTATCATCTTCTCACATCTTCGAATATATGTCGCGGACATCCAGATCGGAGCTTTCGTGGCTCTCGTGAGATCACCCTTTTCTACAATCAATTATCTTGTGTTTTACTAAGACACCCACCCTCGACCTCACGACACACATATCGAACCACATCGCTATGGACTCGTTCCAGAAGCAAGGCCTCGATGAGGATGCCTTTGGAGACAACGGTCTTTCCAGTCTCAGGACGTTTGATGCGTTTCGTAAGTGATGTTTACACTTGGAACATGGGAGATCCTCCCGCCCCTCCACCTGCAAGACCAGATACAGCCCTGTCTTCATTCGACAATTGGAGTTCATGAACACTGCGCTGACATACTCTATCCTCGCGCTCCAGCGAAAACCAAACCTACCTACCAGTCGGCGACGGCACGCGGTGGACAATGGACACTGGCAATCATCATCCTCTGTTCATGCCTAACATTCACAGAACTGCGGACGTGGTGGTCGGGGACAGAGACACACCACTTCAGTGTGGAAGGCGGTGTTGGACACGAGCTACAGCTCAACCTCGACATCGTGGTAGCAATGCAATGCCGAGACCTGCACGTCAACGTCCAGGACGCAGCGATGGACCGCATTATGGCAGGCGACCTACTCACCAAGGAAGACACCAACTTCGAGTTGTGGATGGACCCGCGCAAATCCCGCCTCATCCCGCGCAAGCAGAAAGGCCAGAAGGGCATCTACCACAACCTGCACTCGTCGGACCGGGCGCGCAAGAAGGCAGAAGAAGAAGACTCGCACGTCGGACACGTGCTGGGCCACTTGCGCGAGAACAAGGGCAAGAAGTTCCCTAAATCACCGCGGATCGCGCGCCAGATGGCCATCGACGCGTGCCGGATCTACGGCTCGCTCGAAGGCAACAAGGTTCAGGGCGACTTCCACATCACGGCACGCGGGCACGGCTACATGGAACTCGGGCTGCAGACGCACCTGGACCACGCCGTCTTCAACTTCAGCCACCACGTCAACGAGCTCAGCTTTGGCCCGCACTATCCAGGCATCCTCAACCCGCTCGACAAGACCAGCGACAGCACCCGCCACAACTTCATGCGCTACCAGTACTACCTGTCGGTCGTGCCGACCATCTTCACCAAGCGCCGCGTCACCACGCGCGACGGCTCCCTCGACCCGGCGGCCGTACCGCAGCCGCCGACGCTCGACATGGCGCCCGACATGCTCAGGACCGACAAGGACGGCGTAGTACACCACGTCCCGCAGCCCCAGAGCCGCGCCGACTCCAAATCCATCTTCACCAACCAGTACGCCGCAACGAGCCAGAGCCGTGAGGTTCCCGCCAACGTCGTCCCGGGCATCTTTTTCAAGTACGACATCGAACCCATCCTGCTGATCGTCAGCGAGTCACGCAACGGCTTCCTGGGCCTGTTGATCCGGCTGGTCAATGTCATCAGCGGCGTCATGGTCGGCGGCGGCTGGCTGTTCCAGCTGACCGAGTGGGCGAGCGATGTGATGGGGAGAAGGCTGACCCGCAGGCGCAACACCGGCGTCTTGGGCGTGAGTAATGGCGATTTACATGTGCACCATGGCGATATGCATTTGAAGAGGTGAAGGGGAGCTCTCTTCGGAGAGCAGCCAAAAAAGAAAGAAAATGGAATTTCAAATGGAAACACACGACGACCTTTTTACTCGGCACGGGATGGATGGAATGAAGGACGAGCGGGGCATGAATAAAATGAATCCAGAGAGGTGCGGGCGGTCTCGTGAATGGGATGTCAAGTACTATGTGGATGGAAATCAAAAGGTCATTTTCGACATCCGCTGCGAGCGAGGAGAAGCCGCACCTAAGGACAAGACACAACCTTTCATGACCTACCTATGTTAGGTCGGTAGACGTTGCTGGATTCGGCTCAGCGAGGCTATTGAGAATACTACGACAAGTTCGAGAACGAAGCACCGAGGAGACGAGGAACGCGTGAAACTTGTTCGTCATCTACGTCTGCGAAAGTGTGGAAAGAGTGCTTCGCGCCGGCATGTATATGTACACATACATATATGTATATTGCTTTCGTGGATCATCGATTGATATGAGTGGACGCACCTCCCCCAAAGGAGCATCATCAAATCAACTCTTGAAAGGAGTGTCCACGTGTGACTTGACGATGTTCAGGCTGCTGCTGGCGGTTTGGCTTTCTCGAGGCCTGCAAATGCCACGCTTGTTTGGTCTGGCGAAACGGGCGTTGATTTCGGAAATTTCCGGGGTGGGGATTATGATATACACTCTACTAGACCGACGGGAGACTTGTGTTCTTCTTTCAAAAAGATCTCATCGAGGCGTCATCATTGCTCGAAATTTCTTATTGAATGTGTAGTACGGACTTTAGATTCCGGGATGTAACTCATTCACGCAGGCTCGCTCTTGACCGCCACAGTCTCAGTCTTGGGCGTGGTGGGTCTGCTTTCGCCTTCGTCACTTTTGTCCCTGTCCTTTTCTCGTTCGCGTGCCTCTTTGGCCGCTTCGCGTTCTTTCCTCCGCCGCCTCCTCTCCTGTCGTTCGTCCTCGGCATTCAACACGCTGGATGTGCTGGTCAGAGGACTCAATGCAGACCCTGAAGTGAGAGAGTCTCGTTTGTCGTGGTCTCGAGGTTTGCGCCTTACACTAGCAGTACTGCTGACGCTGCTACCCCGTCTGACGCGGTCTGAGAGGGGCCTTTCCAAGCCCCCGTTCTCCAGATGAGGTGTAGACGACCGCGAGGATTGTCGGCTATGAGTAGAATCAGAGCGCATTCCGTTGCGGCGGCCTTTGATGATTACAGATGACGGGCGAGATTGAGAATCCTTCTCAGAGGTGGAGACATGGCGGGAGGAGGAGTGGTGACCATGTGGATGTTTCTCCAGATCATGAGGCCTCCTATGGTGGCTCCGGGCAGCAAGGCGCCATAGGCCCGTCCACCATTTCCAACCGCCAGCTTCTTTGGCTTTTGCGCGACGCTGAATGTTCATCTTGCGTCTGAGGCCCCTGCGTCGTTCGTTTTCCTTGTCCCAGTACTCCGTCCTGTAGCCTTCCCAGTTCTCCCGGAATTCCGGGCTAAAGGATTTAGGGAGGAGCAGCAGCATAATGTGGTCCCCGCCCCTGGCTAGATCTTCTTCAACCACTGGCCCGTTCTCGTGTTCGACGAAATGCCAATCTGAGCCACCAGCTTCGCGCCACATGCCGAGCGGAAGGAGGAAAGACAAGTGGCCTAGAGTTTCGCGCCACAGCTTGCCTCTGGTAACGACCACACGTAGATTGAATGGGCGGAGGCCACGATTTGTGGTTCCCAACCATTTCCGGGGCCAGCGGATAGCTCGCTCCCATTGACCGGTGCCCCAGACTAGAAGAACAGTCATGGCACCACCCATCAGAGCCAGCTTCTCAGAGGTTTCAATGACCCAGTAGACCGAACCACCGCGACCAGTGCCATCTTCTCGTTCTTTGATGAAGAGGGCGTAGAAGAAAAAGATGTTCCAACAGAACAGCAGCAGGAGGAAGAACGAATTAAGGCGGCGGCGAGAGACGAGGTGGAGGTATTGGGCTCGGAGAGAGGACTCAAGGATTAGGAGGTTTAGGTAGATTTGCGGCGGCGAGGATGGAAGAGTTGAGAGGTGGGGGTCAGAGTAGTATTTTTCGGATTGAGAGGACTTGCCGAGGGAATGCAGAGGTGCGGTTGTGGGAGGAGTGAGGTCGACAGTCGGAACCCCTTTGACAATCTGATTCAGTCGAGTCTCGCTGGCCATGTTTTGTGCCAGGGAGTGCGCATGGAGCGGAGCGGAGGGCCTGGGAGGAGAGTGGTTGAGGTTCAATGTTGCTCCGACGGGCTGAGGACAACAGAACAAGGCTGGGAAATGACATCGTCGGATGCACGTGTAACGCAAATTAGTGGCTGTATTAGGACGCGACTAATTCAATTAAAGTGTAGACTAGCATCGCTAAGGCAGCGCTAGAATTGTTAAAACGTCCTCATAAGCAAGAGACCAGGCACCATCCAAAAGGCGGCACCCTATAGGCTGCCAGAACAGGAGTTAAGCGTCCGCAAGGCTGGAGCGATGCCTCTAAACTCCGATCGGGGCTGGTTCTTCCGAATCCGGGCGAACAAAGCTGAGGTTGAGATGGGGATATTCTCTCAACCCTCATCCCTCACCCACGTCAAGCGAGGTCTTGATGCTACATGCATAAAACGGTGCTGTGCTGGTGCTGGTTCTGCCTCTAGGACTCAAATGATTATATACCTTCCTTGACTCTGTCGGTTCTACTTGTTCTCACTATCTCCTTTTCCCTTTCTTCCTTCTTTTACATCCCACCGCTCCCCTCCCCCTACTCCCTTTGCCACTGGTGAGTCGGTGACCTTTGTGTATGCAACGAGGAGTGCCCTCGGCTCTCCTAGAGGCAGCTCCTAGATACACCAGCACCAGCACCATCCACCGTCCTCCCTCCCCTTTTCCTACTCCTATTCGCTCTCAGTCCACCGCCACTTTTCCTCGCCAGGTGCCCGCCCCGGACAACGAGGGCGAGAATCTCCCTCCCTCTTTTGGCCACCCTCCCACCATGTCTACAGACGCTGCCGAAAGCGACAGCGAAATCCAATCCCGCACTCAACAAAGCCCCCTGGCCTCTCAGCGCGCAAAGGCAGAGAATCCGAGGCGGAGTCGATTCGAGAACCTTTTCCCTCTGGGTTACAAACAAGGTTTCACTCAGTGGTGGTCTGCCCTCCCCGCTGCTCAGGCTGAACATAAAGTCCTCTCCTTCATTCCATACCTTCAGTCGCCCCCTACACACACTCAGACCGGTTCAGAACCTCCGTCAGTCAATCCGTCTTCCCTGTCCCTCTCCGCCGACGGTGCGAGAGCCTCTCCAGTCACGACAAATTCCATCACCGACCCTTATGGCCCTAGGACTTGGTATTCTCGTATGGTTGCTTTGCCAGGAAAGAGTCGCGCATTGAATGAGTTCTCTGTGAAACGAATTGGCGAGACCGCCAAACATAATCTTGTCATCATCCACGGCTATGGTGCTGGTCTAGGCTTCTTTTACAAGAATTTTGAACCACTCTCCCGAGCCCATGGGTGGCAGCTCTATGCGCTCGATCTGCTAGGGATGGGTCGCTCTTCACGCCCCCCTTTCAAGATCCATGGTAAAACCAGAGAAGAACAGATTTCTGAGGCCGAGGACTGGTTCATTGATGCACTTGAGGAGTGGCGCGTCAAGCGAAACATCGACAAAATGACCCTTGTCGGCCACAGTATGGGTGGCTACATGGCCGTATGCTATGCTTTGAAATATCCTGGCAGACTCAATAAGCTTATCCTTGCTTCTCCCGTCGGCATACCCGAGGATCCTTATGCCACCCAAGCGGCGATGCCAGAGCCACCGGACTCCTCTCTACAGAACGAATTCACCCAAGATCAAGAAACCGAAAGCGTCAAGGCTCGCCCCGACAACAACAATTTTCTCAATGCCCGCAAAAAGGCGGAGAAAGAACAACAGCAAAAGGCAACCCCTAATCGCCTTCCCGTAGCGGGCGACAGCGATGATGAACAACCTACCCCTCGCCGCCCTCTGCCGAAATGGCTGACCTATCTATGGGATGCAAACATCAGCCCCTTTAGCTTCGTTCGCTGGTCTGGCCCCCTCGGTCCTAGACTGGTATCTGGATGGACGAGTCGACGCTTCAGCCACTTACCACCCGAAGAAGCTCTCGCCTTGCATGACTACAGTTACAGCCTCTTTCGCCTCCGCGGCAGCGGTGAGTATGCACTGGCATATATCCTCGCCCCGGGCGCTTTCGCGCGAAGCCCTCTGATCCGGCGCGTGCATGGCGTCGGACGACAAGCCTTGACCCACGATAATACATCTTCCACATCATCACTCCCCGCAACTTCTCCCGCCACCACTACTACCCACGAGACTGGCGTCCCCGTTGTGCTCATGTATGGTGAGAATGATTGGATGGACGTGAAGGGCGGGTACGCGGCGAAGAAGCGCATCGACGCCGAACGCACACGTATTCTGAAGGGCAAGTCCCAGCAGGAAATCGATGAGGATCAAGGCGGCGCCAAGGTGGTCATTATCAAGCGGGCGGGCCATCATGTTTATCTCGACTCGGCGCAGGAGTTTAACGACGTTATGCTAGATGAAATGAAGGACGTTGAGAGGCGGAGTTTGGGAAGGAAGAAGGGCGCTGCTAGTGGTGTGCAGATCGTGGATAGGGAAACGACAGTCGATGCTGCTTGAGTCGACATACGAATTCTGGTATGGGTACGCATCGAGACACGAGACGGTAGGGAAGCAGTGGAGGGACAGGGCTATCCGACTCTGGCGTTCTCATATCAGCAAGGCCGCAGCTTTACTTCCCCCCAGTTTAGTTACGACAACCTCAAGGTCTGGATTTCAGGTCCGACAAGCAACTCGACAATAAGCTTGTCTGTGGCTTGACACAGCCCATGTTCTGCAAGGATGTGTACTGGTGGCCTCCACCATCCGAACAATAGCTCGCCTGGCAGATGAAATGAAGATAGCATGTGTCAACATGGCCCTGGGCCCTTCGAATATTTCCATGAAATGCAGTGGTCGGTAACCACTGCGCAGCTAGCCAGAAACCGTCCTTCCTCCATCGACTTCGAACCGAGACAGGAGAAGTCAATCTCCACAATACTTCGTACAGCGATCAAACCAGCGTCAACTGGATCGCTTGTATGTATTGTACAGTGCAACTTGAGAGTCAGAGTCCCTCGCTGTAGTGGAAAGGAATGAGTCGGATTTGGCCAGGACCCGAGCCCTCTCAAACGAATTTCGAGTACATAAAAATCAATGATAGACAGTATGTATATACTGCACCTAAGTATAGTTAGGTACATAGATAGACCGCGATTGATTGAAACCATCCGCGAATGATAACCAGACTACTAGTATGACGTATAGCAAGGCTTTGGGAACCGTCGTTGGGAGAACTTGAATTCCTGGCACTCGGTCTAGTCCTACTTTCAAACACGCACCTTGAATTCATGGATAAGAGAATACTTACCAAAGGTAACTAACTAGGTAGTACATGTTACGGATATGTCAGCACACAAATATACACACATCTAGCCAGTGTTTCCGTAGAAGATCGAGAAATCTATCATCACACAGCCGGCGCGTCAGCTAGCCAGCCATCCAATATTAGTATACAGAGCAGAGTCATTCGTTGTCTCAGACATCATCAAATTTTCTCCAACTTGCTTTCCCTACTCGCCACAACAACTCCCTTTGATGGTTGCCGTTCTATCCCGAACGCTTCTTGTTCTTCTTCTTCTTCTCGTCGTCGTCATCGACTTCTTCTTTAGCAAGCAGATCAGCCTCCGCCTGCTTCCTTTCGCGCTCAGGCGCGTATGCCTTCAGAATTCTCCGGCTTTCGGCCTTATGCGCCTCAAGTTTTTGGGCCTGAAGCCTCTCCTTTTCGTTCACTCTGGCTGCCGCTGCCTTCGCCCGGTTCATCTCCACCGTCTCGTCAAGTGCATTATAAACCTGAGACTGGTCGCCTAGGAACACAGCTTCCTCACTCTGCGCCCGCCGTTCCCATGATTTGCTCCTCTCTTCTTCTTTCCACTTTCTCAGGAAGACCTGTCTCTGCCTTGCCATTCGATTGAACGTGAATCCTCTCAACAATGATCGAGGTAAAGGCCCCATTTTGTCGACTTTGGCGGCCAATTTGACGTCCAGTGGTGCTCCTGTGTCCTCAGCCCGGTAGAGCGACCTCCTGGTATAAGGTCCCGCTGGAGCATTAACTCGTTCAAGACGTTGAGGTGGTCCGCGGTTGATCTCCCGAATCAGTTTATATTTCCCAGTGCGGCCATAGTTCGCCTGACACCTGATTGCTTCCATTTGGTCCTCTCGCATGCTCTTCGCAGAGAGTGCTATACTCTCTAGTGGGTGGCTTGTCGGATTATAAAGAGATCTGCCCCAGTTTGTGCGATCGCCTATAGTTGGTACTTTTCGTGCAGGAGCCTTCAGAGACGGACGACCAAACCGCATATGGCTCATGAGTCTTGGATGTTTGACATCTGAACGCATTGTGTGAACGACAGCCATGAGTTTTTCTTCTTCGTTCTTAATCCTCTCACTCCTCTCCACTGAGCTCTCAAATCGATGTTTGTGGTCCAGGTAGATATATGATCTATTGATCTGGCCTTCGTATCGCTCACCCTGTGCCACAGTTTGAGCCGAGGTATTAATAAGACTATCCTCGCTTGGGGGGGGTTTGATAGGCTTGGCTGCTACATCCGAGTCTTCGAAACTCTCAATCTGGGCAACCACTGTTAGATCTTTATCAGTACCTCGAGCTGAATGGTCTTCTTCCCAACCAATAAAATCACTAGAGGATATACCGTTAATGTCGTTATTTAGTTCAGATGAGAATCCCCCGAGGTCTTCGTTAAGACTCAAGATTTTCTCGACAGGAACATGGTCTATGGGGGATTGGCTTTCTAATACGCCAGAGCGATCGGCTTTGAATTGATGTCCGAAGTGCCGGAGACTATCCCCTCTGATTATTTTGGTATTACGCAGAAGTATGCCTTGGACCCGATCAGGGACGTGAGGGATTTTTCGTATGAAATGGAACGTGCCTGGAGCCACTTGTGAAAGGGCAATGAGAGGTGCAGTATCGCCTTTTCCTAGTTCAGCTAAACGTTGAGATTGTTGTAGAATCCTGGCGAGATGAACGCAGGTAAGGTATGTGGGCAAGAGCAGGTCTGGTCTCCTTTTCTCAACGTCTTTCCTCTTTTCTAAACCAGAGGCGGAGACAAAGGTGTGACGTTCCGAAGCATCTGTAGCTTTCCACTTTCCACGGGCAAGCACACTCCAAGGGGGGGTGTTTGGCAGCAATTTTTCTTCAAATAGCCGAAAAGCCAAAGTGGTGTGCTCCAAATTTGGAGAATATAACAGTATCTGGATGTAGAAGTTCAGATTTTTGCTTGTCAACGCGAATCCCATAGTTTGAAGCCGCTCAACCGTTTCAACAGCCTTATCAAATAGCTTTTGCTCAGCCATTGCACTGAGATATCTTGTGATAGCCGCCGATAAAATAAACCGACGAGGGAATATTATCTTAGACTCCCAAACGTTAGGGGATGAATTGTGAAGCAACCATGGCTCAGCGAAGGAGGGGATTGACATTGTTTCAGGCTCAGGAAGAATGGTGGTGGGATTGACGGCGAGTTGACTGGCCGTAGTAGTAGGCGACTCCGCTGCGAGATTGGGAGACTTCGTCCCCGAAAGGGTTGAAACATCAATTGACTGGCCAAACTTGACACCAAGTCTGAGGATCTGCGTCCATGTGTCCTCTAAGATGTTCCATGCCTTCTGGCTTTTCAAGATTGCCAATCGAGCCGTCAAAAGCGTGATTGACTTGTCGCTGCGGGGGTTAAGGCCGAGAAAAGCCGACTGTGCGAGGGACGAAAAGCGATTGAGAAGATATCCAGCCTGTTTGAATCTTCCTTTGAGGACCAGAAGCTTGATGAGGTCTTCAACGAATACAGATGGAAATGCGTCAACATTTCTACGCCGACCAATGCCTCGTTGCGGTTCGTTGGTAGCGCGATCTGCGACAGATATTTCGGCTAGGGTTTCAGCAACGTAGTCCGACACATCTGCAACGGAAGGACCGCGAGCTTCGAGAGATATCTGGCCTTTCAGGCGCAGCATTGCCAACCTCGCCGTTGGGCCGACATCCGGAAATCTTTGAAGCATTTCATGATATATAACTTGGCCCATATCTCGGTTTCCTTCCAACAAAAATCCTTGGAGAACGATAGCGTATTGAAAGCGGCTAGCCACTAGCCGTTTCTTGATATCCAGATGCCTGAGAATTCGGGCGGCTTCTCCTGTTTTGCCAACGATAACGAGAGCTGTCATAAATGCGGCGTAAGTCATGGCATCAGGTACCACACCGAGTTCCTTCATCTGATCTTGGATTCGCAGGAGCTTTTCCGGTTCAGCGCGGAAGGCATAGTATCTCAGTATGTGGTTCCACATTTTGATGGGTGATCCTCCCAACATTGCTCCAGTGGATGCCACAGCAAACTGGAGGGCGGCGTCAGGATCGTCGTTGAGGCAATGAGAGTGTACAACTCCAGCGGTCATTTCGTACGAGACATTGATATTGTACTGTTGGGCAAGTTGAACCACCCTCATGACTTCGTTGATGTCGCCGGAGGAAGAGGGTATGGACATGAGGGTGCCAAAGGTGTGAGCATCAGGAACGACTCCTTGGGTCACCATTGATTGGAACAGTTGCAATGCGCACTCAGGTTGGTCCGCCCTTACAAAAGCATAAAGCAAGATGTTCCAACAGTGAGTGTTTCGTTCAACACCCAATGATTCCATAAGGCCAAATATGGATTTGGCGCCTTCAGGGTCTGCTACACGAGCATAGGCGTAGATCAGCGGGGAGTAGAACTTGGGGTGCTTGGGTTGACCGTGGACACGGGACAGCTCAAGGAAGACGCTCTGGGTGCCGTTTATGTCACCTTGCTTGGAGAGAGCGTGAAGAACGGCGTGGTAAGCCTGTTGATCGGCGACTCCATGGTGAGTTGCAAATTCTTGGAGCAGATAAGTCAATGTCCTTCTCGAGGCTTGCTCCTGGGTGTGGATGGAAATGAGAGAGCCGATGAGGGCCGGGTTTGGAGTAAACGACGGGTGCAAGAAGCGTAAATGACGATAGATCAACATGGCAATGGGGCCTTTGTCAATTCTGGTGACAGATTTGAGTAGTGTCTTTATGGCATTTTCGTGGGATTTGGATGAGGGCAAACATGTCTCCAAGATTTCTAGCAAGGCCTTGGGTGTTATGTCACTCATCAGAGAGCCACTTGAAAAGAGAAGTCGTTGGAGATCGAAGGAGAGGGAACGGAGAAGGCCATGGATGCTGGATGTGGTGGGCGTAGGGGCTTTGAGAATTTTGCCAAGTTCGAGGATTGCTAAGGGCAGCTTTTGCTGTAGATGCGGGCGACTGGTAATTTCCGCGAGAAGTTTTCCGTGAGCCGGGTCAGCTTGAAAAGAATGCTGAAAAACGTGGACGGCGAGCATCCATAGCTGGTTTGAGAGGCTGTAAAGTAACAGCAAGGGACTACAGTCGCGGTTGAGAGCACGAGTTGTGGCCTCGGCATTAATCTGTCTGGCGTGCTGATGCTTGTTGGACTTGATAGCAGCCTGAACCGCACAAAGATAGTCATTCTGGGAGCGTTGGTCGAAGGGGATCAGGACGTAGGCATTGAGAGCGGAAGTAAGCAATTGCCTTGAAGAAGCGCGGGAAAGAAGGCGCAAGACTCGGGCTGCATAGTCAGCTTGATTGGAGACCTGAATAAACCAAGACTGTATCCTCTGCAAGTCAATATCCGTAGGCTGGTTCTGTGGGTGGTTGTAGTATTCCAGATTAGTTTCCAAGGCCTGGGTTGCATGATGGACGAAATCCGGCGGGTGGTTTGGTGGTTCCGCCTCTTGCCCGGGTTGTCTCAAGGCAACATGGTGTATATAGAATTTTGACAGCCTTGTGCTTGTGCTTGTATTAGGTGTACGGAGGGCACTGCGGCACAGCAGGGTCGAAAGGCCATCAGGGCCCAAGAGGGATGGCGGAGAGGAGAGCTTGTTGGTATCGGAGGGCCACCAAGGGGGGAGATTGACAAGGAGCTGGTCGGCGGCATTTCTCCAGAAGCCCGGCCCCAGGGCTCGAGTGGACCGGATGGGGATTGGTGAATCAAATCGTCGGAGGAAAAGCTGGGAAGCTGGTTCAAGGCATGAGGAAGTCCGCTCTAGCATGCCACGAAAATGGAACAAGAGTTGGTGTCGTCAGACCGATGGAATATACGGTGGATGGTGCACCGAGGGCATGAGAAGCGATGAGGGAAGGACGGAGAACGTGTGTTGTAGTAGTACGGGAAAAGATTAAACCTGGTATAGGACGACAGGACGAAGTGCTCGTGGGTGGAAGGCGAATCGTGATATCATGTGATGTACAGGAAGGCTGGTAAACCTATGGGAAATTCTGCGGAAGGAAGAACGAGCGGTGGAGGAGGAGGAGGGGATCCACATGCAACTGGCAATTGCCCTCCGCACACAATGAAATTCAACGGCAAGTGCAAGTGCAAGCGTATCTCGTTACCACATACTCGATCTCGCTCCTGCCACTATTTCTATTAAATGCCCCTCCAGTGCCTTCACCACCTCTCCTCCCTCCCCGACGTCGTCGACACAACACGACAATGAACATCACCCACTCCATCGTCTCCGAGCGAGACCGCGCTCTCCTCGCTGGCGACTACTCCTCCTACCACTCCCAGGCCACTCGAAGGATCCACAGCCTCCGCAGGCGCCTTGGTGCGTCAAATCGTGGCAGGAAATACAATCCCAAAGGCCCCGTCACTCCTGAAAATGTAGTCCGAAATGCAGAGTACCTCTTCCCAGCTCATATTTCTCCCTTCATCTTCTAACCCTCCTACCTTAGATGGATTCAACTGCTGCTCGCCAGTGCCGAGCGCGCCTGGGCCGACGCAATGGCTATGAAGTCTGCCCAGTCCCAGGAATCCACCCAGAAGCCGATGCCTGCCTCTACAAAACGTCAGATAGCCTCCAGACTGAAAAGGGCTGTGCAGTACGCTCAAAATCTGGTCGATGTCCTCAACCATGAATCCGCTGGTAGCATCGCCCAATCCCAAGACACCTTGGAAGCCATTGCATATCTCTCCATGTTGAAGGGTACTCTTGACTTCGAGAAGGCCAGATGGCAGTCCTGCATCCACAATTACTCTCTCCCACACATTATCTACACAGCTCTGTCCAAGGCCGCCAAGTCGGAAGCGTACAAGGATTTGCTCTCCGGCATCGTCGACCCCAGCATTCGATATGCCGCATATCAGCTCCAGGTTGCGAGAACAAAGCCTATTGACGAGATCGCCATTGAGAGCTTCCCCGAGTCTCAGGCAACGCTTCGAAAAGACATCCAAGCACTCGATCCCCTGGCTTTTCAGTCTGCCACCAACGCTGCTCCAACCAAAGACGGTCCCCAGAATATCCCTACTACAATATCATGGCGCACCAGGACCGTCAAACTTGAACATGCCAACATCTCTCAAGCATTGGGCCAGTCTAAAGATTGCGAACATCACCTTCTTGCTAAATATGCCGGCTTTCAAAAGGGCGACTGTAGTGCCCAGGACTTTGCCACTTCCTATGAGGATGTCATTACCGCGAACCAGGACGCTGCAGATGCTACCAAAACCGCCATCGACGAACTTACCGCCGAGGGTGTCGATCCCGGCGATAGCCGTATTCAATCCCTTCAGATCACCCGAACCGCTGTCAATTATGCTGTCATCGAATGGCGTATTGGCCGGAACAGAATTCTCACAGGTTCACATGACGGTCTGGACTTTGAGCCTGAGCAACCAAAACGACCGTCGAAGCCACGCAAGGATGGAAAGCCTCAGAACATCAGAGAGGAGAGCGCTGGCCGCATCCTCTCGCGGCTCCGTGAGCGTGTTGCTCTGTACGACCTGATCCTCCAGAGCCTTGACGCCGTGAAGGAACTGCCGGGTGTAATTGCAGATGCGGTCTTTCTTGAAGAACTTCAGGCAAAACAAGCTTACTTCCGCGCCCTCAAATGCCTTGCCGTTGGCCGCTCACAGGCTGTCAATGGGAAAATTCCCAACGCACTGGCTCTGTACACCCGTGCTTTCGACCTAGCTCAAACAGCCTCCGCGACGCTATCTTCCCAATCCTCATCATCCAGTGACAGCGTGTCGCCGCCTAGACTTGATCTTTCTCCAGAACAGCTGCAAGCCACTGTGGATACTTTGGGTCAACTAGTCACGCAGTATCGCGCACTGGCAGATTTGAAGGCTCTAACCTCCTCTACAAAGGCTAATACTCAGCTTGAAACCAACACCATCAAACCTTCTCCTCTGATCGAACGTCTCAACCGCAACGAGTACATTGAGAACGTTGACTTGAGCAACCTTGTCAATTATCCACCCAAATTACGGCCTGTACCTGTCAAGCCACTCTTTTTTGACCTTGCCTGGAACTATATTGAGTATCCTGGGCAGAAACGTGAGGAGTTTACAGGCCGCGTGCAAGACTCAGAACCAGTACGGAAACAGCCAGCTACATCAGGAAGAACGGAGGAGACAGAGGAGCAAAAGCCGGCTAAGAGGGGTTGGTTCGGGTTTGGCAGGTGAATGAGAGAAGTGCCGAGCACAAGCCGTCATTTCTCTGAAGGTGCAAACGGATATGAGCAGTGTCGCAAGTATATGAATGAAACTAGGATGATGGCAGTACTCATGGCCGTGACCATGAGACTCTACCTGCACAGGCCATAGTGACAGCCATTTGTCCCGGATGGCGATCAAAAGCGAGAGTAGATGCCACAACAATCAAAGTTGTTGTGCAGAGCATACCGTCACTCAAATCGCTTCTGGCTAGGGCATAATAAAATCTAACAGAGCACCTCCTCCATTGCTTTGCCATTGTCCTTTTCTTCCCACTCCAGCCAGACATCTCGCTCGTTTTATGATGATGCAACGCCTGAGCACGGGACGGATCCCCAATAAATCTGTGTCTTGTCATCCAGGAAGCATCATAAGCATACGAGGTGAGGGTGCCAACATGGCTGTGTCATGTCATGGTCATGTGATGTCTACAAGGCACTCCCAGTGCGACATTGGCAAGGTAAGATCAAGATCAAGGTCAAGGTCAAGATCAAGAGTCAAGAGTCAAGAGTTAAGATTCAAGATTCAAGATTCAAGATCTCGGCCCGGGTCCACACTACCTACGTAAAGGGACGTTTGACGTTTCTATTTGGTTGGACATGGAAGGAGATACTCTCTTCCATGAAAATAAAAGCAAACTAGAACTCACGAGATTGGCCAGTAAGCCGCTTGCCCTGGAACGCGGGAAGCGGGCGGCATCAAAGCAAAGCCAAGGGTTGTGTCAAACACGATCAAAAAGTATCTCGGACACAGACATACGTAAAGATGTACAGTAAATATGTACGTACAGGCATTGCATTGCATTGCAGAGTCAACAATTGAATTGCACACAGTGCCAATTGGTCGGAAGTATAGTACTTGACATAACATTTCAAAACAAAACCGCAAAACCAATTGATGTCGTGCATTCGAGAGTAAATTTGAGTGTCCCACCCGATAATGTTAAGTCCCTTCATCCCAGATGCATTCAGCAGCACCTTGTCATTTTTACCATTTCAGCCATTTCAGCCATTTGTAGGCTATCTCGTTCGTATTTCGCAAAGAATCCAGTTCTCAATCAAAATGTAAATCAAGGTCGAGCTTTGCGATTGAAACCAAGCAACTGACCTCGTGACTCGCTTCCCTGCATTAGCCCTGGCATTCAGTTCAACAGGTTGGAGTTAGCCGCCGTCAAGACTGAGTCCGCCAACCAATCATGTAAGATTGCACGATATCTTGCTCTCGTGTTCTCATGTCCTGCATGATACTACGCGAGAAAACCCATCACCGACCGAACACGTGTGCAAACCCGAAACAGATGGGATCGTGCCATTTTTGAAGCAACGTCTCGCAGTGTGTTTGTGTTTGCTATCTATCAAACCCAGGCCAAGCGGTCGAGAACCATGAATAATTGATTGAGTGGTGATTGATAAATGCTTGATGATGTGGTGTGACGATCTCCTCCAGATCGAGTAGGTCTACGCGACCACCTCGAATCTCTTCATGAGAACGCTTTGACAGTGTGCCACCAAATTGGTTCGTGGATGGACTTTTCAACTCAGGGATTGGTTCCAAAGACCATTGTTCTCCTTCGCCAATAAACATGGGGATCGGATTCATCTGGAAATTGCTCTGTGAAATCATGATGCGCAACCTCACGAAATGCGGATATAGGTCGCTGAGTTGGTGCAACATCACTTCTGGTTGAATTGCATAGAGTCTGCTTAGCGATGCATTCACCGTCTGTTGCGAGAGATGGAGTGGTCGAGTCGTGCTTCGATATTGGGTCCATGTCGGGCACCTCCAGATGCAAGGACTTCTTTTCCGACCGTTCAATATCAGCTCTGGCAGCCAGGAATCCACTCGTATAATGCGAAGATGTGAGGAGGGTGTTAGCGGCAAGCGGGTTCTCAAACGCGATGTCTTGTATTGACTTTTCTGACACTGTGGCATGAAGAAAGTTTAGACCCGGCTTTTCAAGAAATGGAGATTCCACAAATAGTGCATGTGAAACGTTGTTTTCGGAGTCGAGGACAGGCTGTTGCGATCTGATAGATCTTATGACAAGACAGATGAAGAAGAAAAGGCAGATGCCTGATAGAGAGAGCAGATAGACTGTGTATGAAGTAAAAAAGGAGCAATGATCCATCTTTATTCCAGCAGGAGACATGTTAGAAGATCGGATGATTTATCGAAACAGGAACGGGATGGGTAAAAGAAGATCAGCATGGATTTACGATGCTGAAAACGGGGAATGAGAAATAAGTCTAGGTCGCCCTTGGCCCTACCTATATTATGGCTGACGCATGATGACAATTATACCCTGTTGTGCGTCGCTGGAACTCAGTAGGACAGGGAAGGGGCATCGTGGCAGGAATACGAAGCAACGGGCGAGATACATTGGAAGATTGGGTTCGGAGATGATGAGACTGGGTGAGATCTGGATGGGGTGAGCCTTGTGGTCGCATGGAGTCAAATTGGCGCCGTTCTCGCTAAACACGGAAGCGAAGATGCCTTTGGTATGGCTGGCTGGCGTCGGAGAGTAAAGTTGTAGGCGTAGGGCCAGCAGGGCCGCGAGGGAGGCCAGAGGGAAAGTAAAGAGAAGTTAGGCGCTCCGTGCCAGTGTTGCAGATAAGGGGGGTCATCTGGACGATGAGACTGAGCTTGGAACAGTCTCAGCTGGGGATGCGTGTATGAACTGGTGGAATTGACCGAAATAGGTGTCTGGTGAGGAGGAATTAACGGATATGCTCAGCTTGATCTGATAAACGCCATTCCGCGAGGGTCGCAGGGTCCATGCATGACTGATGCGGTTGACCTGCAGCCGAGAACCGAAGGGAAGGGGGATTTGGGAGAGAAGTCGGGAGAGTTCAGCTGCAATGGACACGCCACAGCGGAGTCAAAATATAAGACCAGGCGAAACCCCATCAGGGAAACCTTGAATTCAATGTCTCGCACGGTTGGGAAGACCAGGCCATGGGAGACTACCGACTAGCTGGTATCCTTCCCGTGTTTGATGTTGAGGTCAGAGGTCAGAGACTCAGAGGTCGTATCTGGGGGCAGGGACCACGTGGCCGGCGCAGTCGATGCGAGATGCGAGATGCGAGATGAGGATGCGAGATGAGGATCGATGGAATTTTCCATGGTGTCACTGTTGGCAAGGAGTGAGACTTTGACACTCTTGACACGTTGAGGTTCTAGTGGTGAGTGGTAAGTAGCAGTTAGTAGTGAGTAGTGAGTGGGCAAGTGGGATGTGGGCTGCACTGAAGAATCCAGATACGAGGGAGGAGTGATCACTAAGTTACGATGTCACGAGGTTACGAGGGTACGAGGGTACGAGGGTACCAGGTGCCCTTTGGTTGGGACTTCGCGAACTCCGTCTGTATGTATTAATACTGACCTTGTCGCAGAATATTACGAATGACACCAATCAAGCCCCCAGGCCCCCGTACTCTTTAGCTAGAGACAAGGCGCACCCAACAGACACCCCCGGGGGACCCGAAAGACGCGCAAAAGGGACAGAAGGCAAACTCCAGATGATGTAAAGTCAAATCCCCCATCGCTGGGCCACACACTCTGTGGCTTGGCACAAAGACTCCCTCCCAAATCTATTTTTTTTTTCGAGGAGAACGGGGTATGTAGTCATTCACGGATCGGCTGGTTTCCATATTAGATCTGATTCTCGCTTAAGCCTTGCTCGATTGATTACTGTCGGCGCCTGTCGCTCGTCACGTTGTGCCACTCAACTCCGGTGGATCGACACCGTCTTTTCCTCATCAGAACATCATTCAGCTCATATGAGTCGACGCTTGAGACTAAACATCCAATGACATCCCCCGCCATTCCAACGCCTGACCCCATCTATATCCTAATCAATGGCCCGCGAAACCCTTGCGCAATATCCCCAATTATCGATCCTGGACATGCCAAATACATGTGTGCCGCCTCTGGATGACAACCTCCGAAGTGGGAAGTGTTGTTGCAGGAACGAAACAATGTCCAGGCCGGGAACTCCTAGCCAGCTGCTGTCTCGACTTTGTCCTCTACCGCCGCCTGTCTGTCGGCGCCACTGTTCCGTTCCGTTACAGCTTGGACCAACTTCTTCAGCACCTCCGGGGCGTCTTCCTTCTCCATCATCACCTCAACAATATTCAGGCCCTTCCCTTGTTGAAGTTGGGGATCTGCTAGGATCTCTTGTAGCTGACCCCAGTTTGCAGCCCGCAGGGTCAACACTGGATACGCAGGGTCGTCTTTGGGTGCTCCAAAGTAACTAGGTGCTTCCAGGTACCTCCATGGTTGGACATCGTTGTACCCTGCCTTCATCCCATGGATCCATCGCTCAATCGTATATCCGTCATTGTTGAGAATAAATATCGTAATGTCGAGTCGGTTTCGGATGATGTCACTGAACGCCTGAGCTGTCATCTGCAAGCTACCATCTCCCTCGAAGAGGATTGTGCGGCCTTGACTCTGTTTGCCTTCGGCGAGTAGCTCGCGTAATGCTAGTGCTGCTCCTTGCGCTGCACCGAACATGTAGCCGATCGACAACCAGATGGATGAGTTGATGAGGCGCGTGTTCGGAGGCAGAACGAAATCACGGCCACCTATCGATGGAGTTCCCGTTTCCGTCAAAACGATGTCTCCCGAACGGAAAAATGTTGAGATCCGACGCCAGAACGTCAGCTGATCAATGACATCCTCGGGCTGCGTGGGTGGAAGGCTCTTCAATTCTTCAGAGGGAATGCCTAGATCGGGATAGGGGTCGTATTTAGGAAGCTTATTCGTGTCCAGCCGGTCCAGGATCCTGCGAAGTAATGATTTGATGTGCACATTTGTGTACTTCGTTCCTGTGACCTCGACGAAATCACGGTCAAATGTAATGGCTTTGTGCTTGTCAGGAATAGTGCTGAACCCAAATGTATTCACATCGCTGTTCAAAGGCCCCAATCGCAGCACCAAATCCGTGCCGTAGGCCCATGGGTTGTAGATTTGATTTCCTGCCAGACCAGCATACACTCCATGGAAGTTGGGGTATGTCTCGTTGATGATCCCCTTTCCGAACGGTGTTGTTGATGTGGGAAATCCAGTGACCCGGACGAGCTCATCCGCCTCTTCCGTGATCCCAAAGCGGTTGGTAAAGCCGTCAACGATAATGAATGGCTGCTTGGCCGCATAGATCTTTTCGAGAATAAGGTCCACTTCCGTATCCTCGAATCCTTCATCCGTGAAGCGCATGGTCAGATCCAGAGCCTTGTCGAGGTCTGAGGCTGGTACTCTGGCCTTTACCATATTAGTCGGCAACTCAATATACACCGGTCTACTATTCAGAACACACGCCTGAATCACTCTATCGATGGAAGCCGTTGCTGTGGCAAGATCAATGAGGTTGGCCTGAGCCACGGTGACTTTGGCTGCCATCTCTGCAAAATGCCGGAAATTTCCATCCCCGAGTGTGTGATGCAGGTTCACACCACCATCCTGGGCTTGCGTTGGGGGAGTGCCGACGATATGCACCACAGGGGCCATCTCAGCATATGCACCAGCAATAGCATTGATGGCAGACAACTCGCCAACACCACCGGTGGTGACCAAGACAGAAACTCCCCGAATTCGAGCATAGCCGTCTGCGGCATAGCCGGCGTTCAATTCGTTTGCATTTCCGACCCAATGCAGGCCAGCAGGTTCAACATAATCGAGGGCTGTCAAGTTGTAGTCGCCGGGGACACCATGTACTGACCTCACCCCGATCTGGTGCAAGCGACGAAAGAGGAATTCTGTAAGATCAATTTGTCCACTCATCTCGACAAAGACCGGAAGACGACGCTGAGGTGGCAGTTGTGTGGAAAGATTTCCCACCTGAGAGCTATGGCAGTGAAAGAGAAATGGTAGATAGTAAATGATTCAAAGCTCGTCGTCATATACCCGATTGCTTAGCGTGGAAGATGACCCGCTTCCAAACGAACATTACCCTAAATGCCTCGAGCAGTACTTCGTAGAGGGTAAGCAGGAGTGTTACGCGTACAGTAAGACACTACCGTTTAATTCAACTCCAATGACATGGCGGACTATTGCCTCCGGTGAGAAGATGATGTAGTCGAGGTTGCGGATGATGAGGAACAATGAAAAGATTAGCCGGCTAATTGCGGATGCATTCGGTTGTGGGCGGGCTGAGTTAGAGTGGCACCCAGTAGAAACAAACAATGAACGAACCACTCAGACAGAGTTGTTGGTTGAGAGTAATTCCGCTTTCAGAGCGCCATGTAACGAATACGATGTAGGATGCGGAATTATCGCGGTAATGCGGCCGATGATAAGAGCATGAAAAGGGCCTGATGGATGCACAAGGGCTTCTTAAATAGAATATGTAGTTTATCTTGCTGGAGCTTTTCTGAGCCCTGGCTTTCTATGTCTCACCAGCCGACCCATCGATAGAATCCTGCAATACATCATCCTTACTGCAAAATGACTCCTGATTTGGCGCCGATATCTCCGTGTGTGAATTTCCCCGACTAAGTTGAAATCGGAAATAGCCGTTGTCGATGTGGTTGGATCGCCGCATTATTCTTCTCGGGCTCTTGCATCCTCGACTGCCTTCTGCCAGTCTGTGTAACGCATGTACAGGAACATGGAAATAGCGGCGCCGGCCAATCCAGAACTTGGGCCGATCCACATGCCAGTCAGTCCCATCTTAGCCGGTCCAAAGGCGAGAAAGAAGGCAAGTGGCAGCGCAAACAAGTAGTAGACTCCAAGATTTACCCATCCTCCGATCTTCTGTCTTCCCAGGCCTCTCAGCAGGCCATTTGAAAGCGCCAGGAGGGCATCGAAAAATTGGGCGGCTGCCGCTATGGGGACCACCTTGGTAATAGCAGCACGGACTGCATCATCCTTTGTAAAGACTTCTGCAATGATGTGCCGACACGATGTCAACAGGATCACATCAAATGTTCCAATACAGACGAACACCAGGTAGTGGGTTCTCCATGCAAGCCGAGCAGCTTCCAGCGCTCCATATCCAATTAGATTTCCAAACCGGGTTGAGGCCGCAATTGAAATCGGAAAGGGAATGTGATACATGGTCACCACGATGGTCATTAAGACCGATTGGGCAGCCAGATCGATCTCGCCAAGATGACCGGCAGCAATCGTGAGGATGTCGAAAGCTAACCATTCAGAAAAGGTCATCATGACACCCGGAATGGCGAGTTTGACCATGGGCCCCCAATTCTGACACGCTCGTCGAAGATCCAGGCCGGGCCAGCATTGCAGATTTGAACGAGCAAAGTAGGCAATGTACAGGGCCAAGACAATAGGCTGTAAATTGTTGGAGACGACAACAGCCCATGCAGCACCCTGGAAGCCCAGTCTGAAATGGAAGACAAGCAGCCAATTCCAAAGGAGATTCAGAGGAGCACAGATGCCGACTACCACCAACGATGCAGTGAAGTCACCCTGGGCCTGACAGAATCGTTTTGCAGCTTCGAAGATTGCCCAGCCAGGACCACCCAGCAAGTAGATTCGCATGAATTGGCCCGCAAGGACAGCCTGGTCCTTTTCAGGAACCAAGGCAGACAGTATCCAGGGCGAGCAAATCCAGACGATACCAATGGGAATAGTTACAACACAGACTAAAAGGCTCATGCGTTGAACATGGAGGCCCACAAGCTGCTTCTTGCCGTTGCCAAAAGCCTGAGAGGTCAATGTATCGAGACTGGTTGCCAGACCTTCGTAAATGCATAAACCCGTAATATTGGCAGTCATGGTGGCGAGCGACGCAGCGCCCAGCTCTTTCGTACCCAAGCGGCCAGCCACGAAGACAGTAACCAGACTAAAAGAATACTGAAGGAGATAGGTAATAATCAGCGGAGCAGAGTATCTGGCGAGCAGACTAGTTTCAGCCTGCCATGTTGTTTCGAGCTCGGGACCCTTCAGTAACGTGGTAGTTTCGCTGTCCTCGATAGCACCGTAGTACCTTTGATGTATTTGCTCGACAGACTTGCGAAAATCATCGATGCCATGCTCGTTGAGGAGAGCACTTGTCTCTGAGGGTCGTCGTCCAGCCATGTTGACCAGCTCTAGGGTGACTCTTCGCAAAATTTAAGCTTTCTGCTCTCAAAATTTTCATATCATAACTGGCATCAATTTGAGCTGCGGCTTAACAACCTCGTCTTCTAGAAATATCACATAGATGCGTAAACCAATACTAGACTTGGTGACAGTCCGGGGATGAATGATATTCTAATTGAAGATAAAATGGAAATGCAAGTACCGTTGGGCGGTGAGGTCCGCTAGTAGTGGAGATAGAGGGGAGATGGCTGGGAGGTGTGGGGTGAGCATTTAGATTATTATTATGATCGCACCTGGTAAGGACGCCGGAAAGTATTGTAACTTACAAAACCCTAAAAAATGCCAAGTTTGCAACGCGAACTTACCGCCATACGCGAAATAGACGCCCTAGAGCTCTCAAGCTCTCAACCCACTATGTAGTGCCATACATAAATAATAATTCTTCTTTATTATACTAGCATTTTATAGAATTACTTCTTAAAGTTCTTAATAGTATACAACGCCATTGAAGTCGCAAAAAAACGTCCCTAGTATAGGCGTAGAAGCTGCTTATACTCCTAGACAAGATAGAACGGCCTTAGTCACTTAGTGTTATAATTTAAACTACGAACAGTGTCTAACCAAGGTAGGGTGTCACGGGTTAAGCACGCATAAAGTCTTGGTTAGTGACTACTACTACTAGCGACTCTCAATAAGGCTAAGTCACGTGACCAATTCTATCGATAGTCACCACGACTACCGTACGACCCACTAGAGGAGATTATATCTACTCTTTGATACAATAGCTGGACTCTCCTTTTGTCAGGCAATAGGTCCGTAAGCTCTTGAGGATCGCTCAACAACCGAAGACTACAATCAAGCACGAAGTGCCACGTATTCTCGGACGGTCGGACCTATTAACTATGCTTGTCAGGCCAACCATTCCTGATATCTTGCCTTTCTCTTTCTCTCCAGCTTTAACGTCCTCGTTACTAGGTATATCGTAGTTAAATAAACTCATACTAAAACTCTTATATTTAGTCTTATCATATCTAAATATATAATATTTAGCTTGAAATTTATATTAGTTACCTATAATTTAAAAGGCCTAAAAGCTAAATCTAAGAGGTAGCTAAGCCTGCAACTACTTAAGGAGCTCGCTGCCTAACGCATTAGAACCCCGCAGGATCCTTATACTTAGAGCTTGCTACGACACGGACGTTAAGGTAGTACTAGAGACTGCTTGTTGGGCACTACTTGTGCTAATAGGTAGGTATACTAATAGCTAGTAGATATGCTAATTAGTAGTTCTATCTCTCGGGTACAAGTAGTACCTTGAGTTCGCGTCGGTGGCAAGCTCTAAGCATGAGGGGCCTAAGAGGGCACCCAGAAGGTCTCATGCGATAAGCAGCGAGCTCCTTGAATAGTTGCGGGCTGCCTAGTACTATATTTCTTATATCGCCGAGCCTGTACGCGAATCGACGGTAAGTTATTCGTGCATCGTCCGAAACATAACTACGATAACTCGAAGGGTGCATTGTAGGTGTCGTCATCAAAAACAAAGACTACCGGCCTCTATTCTCCTGTCAACCTCATAAAGTGGTGCATAACCGTTTCAGATTTCTTTGTCTTCAATTGAGGGATCAATCACTAATCCCAGCCTAAGCACGCATGCCACTGCACTGGAGTTCTTCACGTGTCGTGATCCTTCTATCTTTTACGCGCCGTTAGACGATTGTGCAGACTTGTTATAGCACAGCTTGCGCTATAACAAGTCTGCACAATCTCGTAAAAAGCACCAAACCTTGCGAGTGGTCCCGTTTCATTGTCACATCTCGGTCACCTTTCAAGACCACTATTCACGATGATCGAATCCACTACTTGGCCCTTGACTTCAGCCAATATGTAAAGACGATTGCGGACCAGATGCACAATGAATGTGGAGATGTGACACATGCTTACTTTTCCTCATATGTCCACAAGGATGATTTTATAGGCCTCAACAACGCCAACCAAGCTTTCTTTGAGAACTTCCAGGATGCGTTACTGGCTACTGCTCCGAAGCTCGAAAATTGTACCCTCCAGACTGGAGGCAAACATTACAACGTCCACTTAATGCCTGTCCCATCACCAGCTCGAGAAGCGGAGGAGAGAAGAAAGAGCCCAATTGGAAATATCTACTACGAGCAAGAGGACTATCTCATTAAACGTCAAAAGAACCAAAACTAGAAATGGAACGTCATTCGTCCTGAAGCCATCATTGGCTATACGTCCGCGCCGAACGGCATGAATTCGGCTTTAACTTATGCTATTTATATCATAGTGTGCATCGAACTAAGAGAAGAAGCAAAGATGCCCACCAATCAAGTCTACTGGGAATGCTACGACGATGTCTCGTATTCAAGGCTCATTGCCGACGAGACAATTTGGGCTTCTACCGATGCCGACACCGGCAACCAGGCTTTCAACGTCACCAATGGTGACTACTTCAGCTGGCGATACATGTGGCCTCGAGTGGTCGAGTACCTAGGCCGCCGGGCCACATCTCAACAAATCTTTACCAAGCCTCGCCCAAAGGAAGGCGAGACGCAACTGTAACTGAGCTTAGTGGAGTGGTCCATGGACAAGAGGCAGTGTGGGACCGCATCTGTGAGAAGCGCGGTTCTGCTCAGGCAAAAGCCAGCTGGGACGCGGCTACCTGGGCTTTCCAAGATCGGGTTTTCCAACACACTTGGTGCGCCACTTTGAGCATCAACAAAGCCAGACAGCTTGGTTGGATCGGTCATATTGATTCGTTTGACTCTTTCACGCACGCTTTTGAGAAATTCGTGGAATTGGGACAGATCCCATCCTTCTCCAAGAATGGGGTTTAAAATTATGCTATAAAGAGGCCTCTATTTCCGAGATAAGTAATGACGATCTGGTATCTGAGCTGTTTTCTGTGTAACTACCCAAATGCCTAGTCTGTAATTTCCCTGCGTCACTCCCTGTATCGCCCCTCGGCACCCCTAGCGTGGAGCCTTCCCTTCTTGTCAAGAGCACATTATCGTCGAAGACTAACTTGATAACCCAGGTGTGATGGGGAGTTGATTCTGAAGAATGAGCCTTGGACGAACGAGAACACATCAACATAATATGAATGCCTGCCTCGTGTGAATGACTGGTTAGTGTTGGAAATTCAGAGTCGGAACACAAACCGAACGGTGGCACTAGCATCGCCAAAGACAGGCCGGAGAGATATTCTCGATACTCTGATTCCAAGCTCATCCCCAAGAAAACCTCTCTGACTTGCTCGAGGATGTTGGCGATGAACGTACGGAAGCCCATACGTGGCGGTTTGTTTGATGATCTATTTCACTGGTCGAAATTTCTTGCCATGGTAGAACAAACGGAGTCTACCACCAGTTGGTGAGTTGAAATGGTGTATATTTGAGCTGAAGAAGATCAATGAACGGAATACATCGTTTGAGAAGCTATTCATAGGAGTTTATTCACCTACTATCTACCTATTTAACGAGGATCTTAAAGCTAAAGAGAGAAAGAGAAAGAGGGAGTCTAGCTACCGTATAATAAAGAGATATTATACTTAGGCTAGAACGATTCGTTTTGCCAAGGAAAAAAGGTCGCACGCTGACGGCTCAGGGGATAGCAGCGTGTTCTTGCACAGGGACATTCCTGTCGTGGAGGACTCTCAGGTACTCAAACAGCCTAGGTCCAGTAACAGTGATGTAGCCCAGGCCGCAGGGCCGGAGAAGCTGCTGACTACATTCATATCAACATTGTTGACTGAAGGTGACCTCGCCATATCCCTGCTGCATTAGAAAGAACGCAGTCGCCGCTCTGACGAGCTGAAAGAATAATCCAAGGATATCAGGAGGTGACAAGTTGTATTTAACGAAAGATGCGCACCGCATGTAGGTGATGATTGCTGAATTTGATCGACACATCGGACATTGATCCCTTGGATATGGGAGCTTTCCTTACTCAAATATGTCTATGCATATCAATGTATCTACATACATGTTCAGAGCCGATATGCCCGAACGCAGAACATTCCACTGCAGGACATGTACCAACTCGCTGTCTTGCCACCATCCATTGGACATTCTTTCCACCATGGTCTGTCTCAATGGCTAATGGTGTCCTTCCAGACTCCCAAATTCTCTCCAAGTCCTCAATTACTCTCGACTTATTAGATATTGCTTCTCAGATGATCTACTTCTTCAGCCGTAATCTTCTTGTCCTCCCCCACCTTGTAAAACTGCGTCATATCGCAAGACATTGCAAGATCCCGCTTTCATCAAATGTCAGACGGAAGAATCGAAGGTCGGAGGTCACATACCATGAACATCTGTGCAGCAACCTCGGGATTTTGACCAGCTTCAGCGGCGAACTGAAGAAAAGGGTCGTTTTCAAGAACGCATTCGGCGTCCTTGCTCATTCGCTCCATATTCGTTATAGACAGCGGATTGATAACGTCTTGATAGATCCTCCGCCGCATCTCGTCGTATTTGTCTAGTATGTCTATGTCCGCCTGGCCAGAATAGATGCCGAGAAGACAGTCAGTCAGGCTCCCCATGTCTGCGATGCCACCGGTAAGCCCTAGACCACCCCTAGAAGATATTCAGTGTCCTCAAGTTCTGCAAATTGCTTTGTCTTCCAGCAGATCAAAAGAAAGCTCTGAAAACGTACATGGGATTGCACAAGTGAGCCGCATCTCCACCAAGTAAGACTCTGCCGACCTTCATTTTCGGGGCACATCTTTGATGCATGCGAAAGGAGGCCATGGTCTTGATCTTGTATTGATCTGGCTCGGGGTTCCCGGGAAGGATCTTGCGGAACTTATCCGGAAGTCTCTGCTTGAGCTCGTCCTCGGAAAACGAAGCATCATCTCCGTAGGCGACGCGCCACAATCCATCCTTTGTGATCTTCATTGAGATGAACCAGTGTTCAGGATGGATCGTCCACTGGATATCAGACCAGCCGTACTTCTCGAGGTCGTAGTACACCTGTGCATTTCAACATCAGCATGCCTTACACCTCGAATGCGAGCCAGCCAGTGGCCACCAAAGTCTTCCTTCACCTACATTGGTCGTCACCATTTGTTTTCCCAGACTATAGCCAGGGAATTCCCTGCCAAACAACGCTTTCCGAACGCCGCTTTGAGCACCGTCACAGGCCACCAGGAAATCCGCCCCTATACTCCGTTTCTCACCTCGGTAGTCGACTTCTGCCCAGACCTTGTCATTGTCTTCTGATACATTAATGACTCGGTGGGACCACTGAATGGATGCATTGGGCAATTCTGCGAGTTCCGCGACGATAATCTCGGCAAGCAAGTTCAGAGGATACGCGAGCATGTGGTCAGGAACGTCAAGGGTGTCGATGTTCTCAATTTCAGTGATCTTTTCGCCACCCAGCTTCCTCCACGCCATGCTCTTGACCAAGAATCCACGCTCTAAGACTTTGTGGATGATTCCCGCACGTCGAATGACCCTAGACAGCAGTCAGCATATTGAGGCAGGCTGGTTGCTGTTGACTGATCAATACTGGGATGCTGCCGGTCCATAGAGAAGTGCTCTCGGTCTGTCATCGACTTTCTCGTTTGCTTCTAGGACTGTCACTGTGAGACCATTCTGAGCCAATATTAGGGCCAGTAAGAGTCCGGCTGGTCCAGCTCCGACGACAGCCACCTGGCTAGAAGACGTTGGGGTCATTTTACGTTAACTGGTACGATTAGTTTGTCAAGGCCTCTAAGGATCAGTACACTCAAAGAACAAGCAGCCGCCTTCAGCAAGCAAAATCACTTATAAGATTGGTTTTACAATAAACGAGTGTCTGAGACATGATCTGGAAATATTGACGAAACCTTGCCCATAGCTTCGTCAGGTGAGCCTTCGGAGTTTCGTGAGGTCATCTGGTCTAGATCATCGGCAACCAGTCACTGAATGCTCCCTTACAGACATCTAGGCTGAGCCGCCGGATATTCTGATGCTAGCACAGAATTCTCAAAGTCGAGGAACACCGAGAATGTCAGAGCTACAGTGAGGGTCGGTTTACAAGTCCCGGACCGAAAACTCCGGCGTATTCGTTGCTGGAGTCTGGAGAGTTGTGGCAGATCACAGGATGTCCTTCAGATCCAGGACAAAAAGAGGTCTTCATCTAGGTACACTGTACACTAATAAGGTCATATGTTTACAGTCGCTATTGAATTTGGGTAATCTTCTCTTGATTATCCAGGATTCCTCGCCCTAACAAGCCACGCGTTCGTGTAATTCGATTAGCTGATGTCTGTAGCCGCTGATTGTCTTCCGTGATTCTGCAGTCTAGACCCTTTCCAATCCTTCACTGCATTGTTGGTGGCAGCATTATGTCGGTTGGTGATTGCTCAACAATCGGCAGCAAAGAGCTCCACATTTCCATTCCAGGGTCAAATGACATATCGAACCACTGTCGAGGATATCAGAAATGACATATCAGTATTTTGACTGGGACCACTAACCTCATCCAGGCCGTCTTCGCACAAGAAATCTCCTTCCTCAAGTGCTGCGTTTTCTGGGTCCAACGTAGAAATTCCGAGGCCTGTAGTCTGTTGAAGTTCGGAAGTATTGCGATCGGGATTTGACGCAGGGGTACTTTTCGCGCGTTCCACAACATTCCGCGCCATCTGTGCAATATCTCTTACAAATGGCGTGGATATTTGAGATTCAGTTGCTAGCTCAAGACGAATAAAGTGACTCGCGCCGAGTTCCATCAGAAGAAGGTCGGATTCAGCAGAGGGAAGATTTGGTGCTTGTAAAATGTGAATGAATAGATTGATCAGGGCATAAATTGGGACGTAGTATGCGAGCCTGACAATGAGTCAGTGTTGACTTAGCGCTGACAAGATTCAAGCTTGTACTTACAGAAAGGGACAAGCAGCATCCAAAGGAATGTGTCGACTTGCCAGAATAACGTCTCTCGATGCCTTCGCCACTATAGAGTAAGATCGTTCAACTTGATCACGGAATGACGGATGTTGGCGTAAGCTGATGATGCCTCGAGACCATGGATAAGTTAACGTCGTGTGGATGTCGAATAAGAGGCCAAAGTAAGTAAAATGAAGTGCGAGCGCTACTTTCAAACTCAGGTCCCCTGGCAGACGTGCTGGGTCGAGAGCACTCTTCAAAGAAAGAACACGTTCCACCGCTTCGCCTTGCACCCCGGCTTTCTCATCGAGGAAGGTAACCATTTGAAGCAGTTCGGTGGGATTTCGGCGAAAAGCCCGGGCACTAGAGAGTGACTTCCCCACGAAAGAGCAGAGTTGGTGAAGGTCTATCAGTACCAAGCGGGCTGAGAGATTCATGGGGCAATATAATGGCCCTGTTGTTGGTACTCGACAATTAATCTCTTCGTCATCCATGATCTGTTGCAGCCGTATTAGAGAAGAAAGTGTACGATACACAGGATGAACATACTGATGGCCGCCCAGATCGACTGGAGATGTGCTTGTCTAGGCAGTATATAGCCCAAAAGATCCAGCTGCGGTGGCTAACCTCGTGCTCAGGCAGGCTCCAAGACCGCGCGGGCTGCCTGTGTAAACCTTTGGAGCAAGCAAGACGTAGTGCGTCTGCACAAAGCATGAATTGTAGGAGAGGGCTACCCACACCCTCGGTGTAGTAAGCCTGGGACGGACATCAGTTGGGAAAAAATCCAGGAAGGGGCATCAACGATAAACTGACCATAAGAACGAGTGCCTGTACACCAACTATAGAAGATGGTAAAAACATTAACTCGGTATGAACTGCAAGGACGTTTTCGAAATATGGCGAGGAAGCCCGCGAGCTCTCCAGAAAGGTTGAGCCCGCCGACATAAGAAGTCGACAGCCTGCAGCGAAGATGATATTACGGAGGGCATACCATGATGCATCATCGTCTTCCGGCTTAGGATTGCTAAAGTGCATACGCAGGCGTGCTTCAAACCAGGGACGCTGAACGATCCCAAAGGTAGCCTCGTAACCACTATCGAAAAATGCTTTCAGGCCAAGTCAGCAGAGGGACCAATGGTGTTCCATGCATAAAGTTAGATACCTCTGGTGTATTTAAATGCAGTTTCTTCATCAGGGTCTGGAGCACGCTCGATTGATATTTTCTTTGTGAGCTTCAGCCGGCGTGTCATGTCCCTAGTAAACCGCGCGGCTGATTTTGGAAAGCCTGTGCCTTTCACTCTCTCTGCGACCCAATGGATACCAGGCTGGGAACATATGGATAGGAATGATCGAGGACCTGGTCGTTGTTATGCATGAACAAGAAGATCCTGCCTCATCAATGACTCACCTTGGTACTCCAAATACTGTGAAGAGGAAAGCCAAGTTAGCATAGGCAAAATTGCCGCCGAGTCTTGTGTCATTTATCTTACGGTCTCGGCGGAGTACACGCTGCTCCCTTCTTGTTCTTCGTCGCAGTTGCCACTGAGATTGTCCGGCATCGTATCGAGGTATACCGGAAGAAGAGACGCTTTGCAAGCATCTGAGCTGTTGTCGCTAGCCACGGCAGCAGCGCGAGCTGACAGCCTTTCTGCATATAGTTGTCAGAGAACTATCACTTATCTCTAGCCCTCAGGCCTCTACTATAGTCTCAAACAGACCTTGGCTTTTGGTAGAACTGTTGCCGTTGTCCTGATGAGCCGAAAATCCTACAGCTTCTGCCGAGTTGTATGTTTGGTGAGGCTTGGCTCGGCCACTCAAGTTAGTCGGCTCATGCTGCTGCACATGAGACGAAGAGGGGCTACTGTCTGTACGATGTTGGAACGTTGTTGGTGTTGTTATTGGAGGGGGGGCTGCTCACTCAAAACTTCCGGTGAGGAATGTGAAGGGGATTGTAGCATCGCCTCGAGTCTCGCAAGTCTTTGAGCCATAATCTCGGGTTCCAGCGACTTATCCTTGACTCGTCGACGTGTTGAAGTTTTGCATTGTTGCTCGTGCTTAGCGCAATATGTGCATGGCTTGCCTCCGTCGCCTGCAAAATCAATCATTTCAGAGGCATGTGGATGGTTATCGAGCAGGAGAACCTACAGCGGACCTTTTTCTCCCTGCAATAATCGCACGCAAGCCAGCGTTTTCGCTTAACGCCATTTCCGCCATCCGACGCTTTCGATAGATGCTGCGAGAACATTGTGCGAGGTAGTTCAGCTAAGCTAAGATAAATATTAATCACAGCTCTACTCGAGATACTTTGTAGAACTCAGAATGACATCCCATAGGTGAAACATCTTGCTGGGGAATGAACCTGGCGAGGCAAGATCTCGAGGCAAGATCTCGAGGCAAGATCTCGAGGCAAGATCTCCTCCACCCATAGGCCGTGGATTTGGCTTCGCGGGGTAAATCTGAGCCGACAGTTTTCAGTGGCTTACTGCTATACGGGCCGATGACTATTTGAAGCCTCACAAGCCTGGGACGCTTAGAGAATCTTAGGCTTCTCTCTAGCTGGAAATGACTAGGGGTATTAGGCCAGCCAGTGCACTTCACAAGCCTCAGGGCTAGGAGCATCCAGGCTGAGGGCTTGTCTGGATAATCAGTGGCTAGTCGAGGCCTAGTTTAGAGATATGGCGGGATCAGAACCCCCTACTCCGTATCATGGGGCTCGAATGGCTGGTCACTGTGGCCAGTGGTAGCACTCTTCAAACCTTTCTCCACCCACACCCTCCACAATATTCAGGAATCAGCATCTTTTGTGATCCATGCGCCTGACCGGACCGAAACCCCGAGTCCATTCCAACCCAGCTTTAGATCCTCCAGTAATTTGTGAACCAGGAGATTATTCGGACCGGATTGCGCGAGGGAGCCCGACATGCCCATACATGAGCAATTCGGCGACGTTGCGCAGCATTGCTGCTTCTGTCCCCGGCGCCACCATT
Source organism: Exophiala aquamarina CBS 119918 (assembly GCF_000709125.1). NCBI lineage: Eukaryota > Fungi > Ascomycota > Eurotiomycetes > Chaetothyriales > Herpotrichiellaceae > Exophiala > Exophiala aquamarina. Next base: position 930,515 of record NW_013550580.1, read on the forward strand.
GTGTCAAGCGATAAAATGCATCACATTGAGTGATCCTCAGCGGTAAATGTGCAAACCACACGCTTGAATTCTTGATGCTTATTCTTTTTGTGATTAGCAAGCATTAAAGCCTTGAGCTGCACAGCTCCTAGTTGTTTCTGAGTCGAGACTGCTGAGCGTCCCAAAAGTAATCGACTGAAGCTATGATCGGAGGAATAGATCTTCTCAATGACCCAAGTGGCCTCTCTCTGCTGATCGGTCTCTTCGTGTGTGTAGTAAGTGCACCGTCCATACCACACCCACCTCAGTAACATGGAACCAGGGCAGCAGGGCTAATCGACAATTTAGCTTGTCCTATATCGAATCTACATTGTGGTATACAATCTGTATTTTCATCCACTTGCTCAAGTACCTGGACCCAAGCTATACGCAGCATCAAATATCCCTTACGCGCTTGGACTATGTAAAGGCACTATTTGGTTTGATATCAAGCGCTTTCATGATAAATACGGGCCCGTTGTCCGATATGCACCGAACGATGTCTCTTTCACAACAGCTGACGCCTGGAAAGAGATCTACGGCCACAAAAAGGCGGGTGATCCAAACTTTCCAAAAGATCGTCGACTATACCGCGAGGGCAAGACAAACACTGCAAGCATTCTTGTTGCCAACGATACCGACCATTCTCGTGTGCGGCGCTTGGTTTCTCATGCTTTCTCCGAGAAAGCGCTACGTGGACAAGAAGATATTATGCAAAGCTATGTGTCTCTACTAATCCGGCGACTGCAGTCACACGCAGCGTCTTCTAACCCTGTAGTTGACATGAACAAATGGTACAATTTCACGACCTTCGACTTGATTGGCGACTTGGCTTTTGGAGAACCCTTTGGATGTCTTAAAAGCGAGGGCTATCACCCGTGGGTAGCCATGATCTTTGGCGGATTCAAGTTATCAGCATTCAATCAAGCACGAAAACGATTTCCCTGGCTTATGCCTGCCACCAAATATTTGCTGCCCAGCAAATTAATCAAAGCTCAAATGGAGCACTTCTCTCTTAGTTTTTCCAAGGCACGCCAACGAGCCATGGGCGGCTTCAAGTATCGCGAGGACTTCATGTCATATATCCTGCGGCACAATGACGAAGATGGCAGGGGATTGACCCCCGATGAGATAGGAGAGAATTCAAATATTCTTATCGTTGCTGGTAGTGAGACCACATCATCTCTTTTGGCCGGAACTACATACTATCTATTGAAGAACCCCGAGAGTCTCAAACGATTGACAACCGAAATCCGGTCGGCATTCGAAAAGGAAGACGACATTAATCTTGTCAGCGTGGCGCAGCTCAAGTATCTCCTCGCCTGTCTCGATGAGGGACTACGTCTATACCCGCCGGTACCATCTGCTTTGGGCCGTGATGTGCCAAAAGGTGGACACTACATCGAAGGATATTTCATTCCAGAGCAGGTGAGCAAGTTTCATTGTTCTGGGAATTCTGTACCCGTACTAATAATGATCTTAGACAACAGTTGCGGTCATTCATTGGCCTGCATATCACTCTGAGAGGAATTTTCACCTTGCAGATGAGTTCCGCCCTCAACGATGGTTGGGAGATCCAAGTTTCGATTCAGACAGCAAAGACGTGCTGCAACCCTTTCAGTTTGGTCCTCGAAACTGCCTTGGGAAAAAGTAAGGAATTCTCATTTCTTCCATCGTCAACCTGCTATATCTCCTCTCCTTCAGAACTACCTGCAATAATGTCGTTCTACGCTAATATGGAACTTTTAGTTTGGCATACGCTGAAATGCGTTTGATTCTATGCCGAATGTTATGGAATTTTGATATGGAGCTCCAGAGTGATAGCCAGAATTGGGCGGATCAGCTCATCTTCAATTTCTGGCTGAAAGCACCCTTGAATGTCAAGCTTGTCCCTCGTCATGTAGGTACAAAAGAATAGACTAATTTTAGTTCCACTACGTCAAGAAAATTAAGTCCTAGTGCACGCCGTGTCAGCAGGAAACATAGGCTTGGGACAATGCCAGGCTCATAATCTTGCCAACGTAGACACTGCGCTCTGGTAGAAAGTGTCTACAGTTATCCCCTGGTTAATTTCAACAGAAATGCCGATGCCGTCGACAAATGACCTGATATATCTATCTATTTGATTGCCGTAGATACGTACAGAGTGCTCTGTATCTCTACTCCAAACTACAATGCCATTATGTAACTCAGAGTCCAAGACTAAGCGATTTCCATTTACTAAGAACCTCATTCTTTGTACAATAATCAAGGCACATTCACAACCACTTTTCCGACCGCTCTATTCTCCTCCATGTACTCGTGAGCATCACCCATTTCATCCAGCGTAAAGGTCTTGTCAAGGAACATCTCCTGTGGGTAAATACCATTCTCAACTTTCCGAACCACATCCTCTAAGAGCCGATCGATCGTTTCATGGTCAACGTCGGCATCTTCAGACCCTGGGCCGCTGTTTGTCATGGTAAAGAAACTGACATTACGCGTTGGCGGAATCGAGAAGGGTTCGAAAGGCCCTGCGCTCCAGTGTTTGTTCAGAGGGCCGACCAATACCGTGGTACCATATCGAGCACAAAGATTGACGCTGCTCATGACGCGGTCAGGGCCAACCAGCTCTATGACAATATCCACCCCATCGGGATAGAGCTTTGCCACCTCCACGTCCATGTCTTCGTCGAGGACGACGTGAACAGCTCCAGCTTCTCGAAGCTTTGGCACCTTGTCGGCGTTCCTTGTCGTCGCAATGATCACAGAGCCAGCGTGCTTGGCAATCAGCATGGCCCAGATTCCCACACTTGATGTGGCGCCGTGTATGAGAACATTAGATCCCTTTGGTCGTTCTCGAAGTCGACCAGCGAGCATCAGTGCTCCCCACGCTGTGTACATGCTCATCGGTATGGCTGCGAGAACATTCCAGGTCAAGCTTGTTTGTGGGAGGCGATAGAGGCGACGTTTGTGACACAATGTGAACTCTGCATATGCGCCATCATAGGCCTTCCCTCCGCCATAGACAAAACCGGTAACTTTGTCACCTTGCTTGTACCCCGACTCTGCTCCTGCTTCTTCCACTTCTCCCACGAATTCTTCTCCAAGGATCTTTGGAGGATCTTCATGGTATTCCTTCTGGAATATGATGAATTCTGCAATGAATGGTGCTGCTCCTGTCCTTCCTCGTAGTTCTGCTCGATTTAACCCAGCAGCATGAACTCGGCATAAAACCCATTCAGGAGAAGGTAGCGAAGGGCGAGGATAGTCCAATTGATAGGTGAAGCACTTGGGAGGCGCATCGTGACCTGGATTTGTTAACACAGCTGCTTTCATCACACCGTTTGGCTTGTTGTCCCAGGTAGGCATCTTGCTGTTGAGATGGAAAGATCGTTGATCGACAGTAGATAGTGCTCTTTCCTGTCCGCCTTCAGAGTGAGGGCACCATGCTAGGCTTCATATTGACCATGAATCATGTCGAAGCAATCCCAGTTCGCCGAACAGTCGGACATGGAACCCAGTTCTTGATTACCTGAGAGTAGCGGCAGTGTTTCATGGGAAAGATACCAAACCTTCCACGGTGCGTTTGCCCCTAGTAGTTTCGCCAATATAAACACTCCGAAATGTCCGAATTAAGCTAGCTTCTCGATCTTCTCGGTCCGGCATCACGGTAGAAGGGGTCAAGACCGTATATTGACTTTATTCACATCTTCTACACTTTCAGCTTTCGAGCCCGATAATATTGCTAATACTACAATACAACATGTCGGCGCCAAACGAGCCATTGGCTATGCCTAAGCGATACATTACCACCCACAACGGTGAGGGACTTGCCATCTTCTCATCCCATGTCCAGGAGGAAGCTCCCGAGAGCAGTCTCTCAGACGGAATGAGGATCTCGTTCTGCTACGCAACTACAGAGTTTCCGGCCACTTTATCCGAAGATCAAGACATCAAAGCATACGAAACATTAATCCAAAAGCCTCCCAGCATCGTGGTCTCCAATGGCTCTGTGGCCAGGATAGTGGACTTTCCGCCCGGTCATGTTGGTACTATGCATCGGACTGTCAGCGTTAATTACAACTTTGTCATCCAAGGGCAGCTAGAGTTGGAATTGGATTCCGGTGAAACACGATTGCTGGGGCCCGGTGATATGGTTGTCCAGAGAGCAATTAATCATGCATGGAGGAACCCGAGCAAGACATCTTGGGCAAGAATCGCTGCCATGGCGTTACCGGCTAAGGGTATCACGGTCGGTGGTCGGGCTATGGAAGAAACTAGATTGCCATCTATGTCGGGGTCCGAAAGAGTCACTGAGTCCGAAGCTATTAGCTCCAGCCCCAGGTCGTAAAAGGTATCAGGAATGAGAGAGGTCTCATCGAACTTGACCTCGTCTCCGTAAGACCTTGAGCTCGGGATTTGGGAATACGGACTAATGACATTCAGATTGAGCCGTTCGACGTGCGAGGCATCTAGAAAGCTTCAATATCTTCCATTTATCTTGTAGAGCCTTTTGTAAAAGTAGCCCTTGTATCTCCATGGAGATGCCAACGCTCGGAGGATGCGGTCCGAGAATACGAGGCTGAGGAGCGATGGTCCTAACCTCGCTCGCCCCAAGCTCTACATTTAATTCGAGACGATAGCAGCAGCTTTGGAAGAATTCTAGAGCGCGAGCATTGACACTGCCACCACCTGAGAACAGAGACCCTCGCTGACCTCCCCTCACAATCCATCATCAGGATACCATCATGTCCAAGACAGCAGAGAAAGAAGTGAACGTGGAGCCGTATCTCGATGATGTGCAGCACAAAGAGGAGATTACTGCAGAACAGATTGGATCGGACCCCCATGATCCACTCGGATGGAGGACTGCACGCAAACTTAGCATTCTCGCCATCATCGGGCTCTGGGTCTTCATCGGGACTTTCAACATGATCATCATAGGTCCCGCCCTTCAGATCGTCCCTGTGGAATTCAACTCCTCCTTTTCCTCGTCGACATACCTTATTGGCGGTCCTCTTCTGGCCTATGGAGTTGCGTCTTTCCTCTGGGTGCCTCTCGCCAATCGATATGGCAGTCGGCTGGTCTTTGTTCTGACCGCAATCGCTGCAGCGTGTATGAGTGTTTGGGGTGCGAAAGCCACAACATTCGGAAGTCTTGTGGCGGCCAGGACTTTGGCATCAGGCTTTTTTGCTTCACCTGAAACACTCGCCCCGCAGATGATAGGCGATGTTTTCTATATCAAAGACCGTGCAAAGGGCATTACCTGGATCAACATCGTTCAGGCAACAGGGTACACTGCAGGCCCCCTGTTTGGATCCTTTATCGTCCAGAACACGTAAGTGCCATGTCTGTCTCCGTGCATCCAAGTACGAGTGCTGATCCATACACAAGCTCGCTCGGCTGGCGATGGACTCAATGGATTGTTGCTATGATAACCTTCGGTGTAGCTACGCTTATATTCCTTTTCGTGCCAGAAACACAATACACTAGGTCGGCCGGTATGGAAAAACGCACTCGGTCGTGGAAAGACAACTTCCGATTCTGGGTTGTGAGTGGCGGTGGCAAGCCCAAAGTTCATAGGTGTGTACAGACGCCTTCGGCAACGCCTTCAACAGTTGTGGCTAATAACTTCTGTCCTCCAGCTTACGTGCGGCATTCGTGGTCATGTTCCCATACTTTCTGCATCCCATCGTGATCATGAGCACGTTTTTCTTTTCGATTTGCCTCATGGTTGCCAATTACCTGATGGTCAGTCCACGGCCGTTAAGACTGATTTCAGCATACTGACTATGATTTCAGACAACACAATCTTATACGTTTCTGGTCTTTTATCAATTCAGCCTGGGCCATTCTGGTCTTACTTTCATCGGCCCTCTGATCGGTACATGGCTTGCCATCATTGTCTGTGGCATTCTCGCAGATTGGCGATTCAACACCCTGACCCGAAGATATGGTTCAAAGCCGAAGCCAGAAAGCCGACTTCCAGTATATGTCTTCACAGGGCCCGTTGGAGTTGCTGGGACAATCCTGTTTGGCGTCTGCACCCAGAACCAATGCCACTGGATTGCCCCTGTGATCGGGTCGTCCGCACGTACGTACAGAGAAGGGCCATAGGAATATACATTGAGATATTGACGAGAAGCTAGTACTGTTCTCTTTCACCTCTTCTGCAGCAATCCTGTTTGCATATCTATTGGACGTTTACGAAGCTCGTCTTGACACCGTTATGGTGGTCTTCAATGGCGTCAAAAACATTGCCACATTCGGGATCAGCTACGCCGTTCTCCCCTGGAACGCAGGTGGACTCACAGTACCTTTCGTAGTTCTTGGTGTTCTGCTTTTTGTGGCTCACCTCCTCATTATGGTCACCTATATCAAGGGAGAGGCTATCAGACATTGGACTGCAGAGAGATTTGTGACTGGACAAGAAACTCATCACGGTGACGCCTTCTGAGCTGTAGTTATTGGGTCAATCATGATGCCATTGAAGTGGAAGTGCCTTACACGCGCCACTTTTATGGCTGGTAGAACTTCGAGAAGGCTCTAACAGAGTTTTACATGCTACTGGGCTTGCATTCACTTCCGGACTTCTCGACACATGAATGACTCAGTCAGCCCAACGCAAACTTTCACGATGGCGTTATCTTTGACTTCTATACTTTATTTAGTTCAAGGAGTCTTTAAACCTATAATCGCAATCCTCAATCCTCGGATTCACTTATTGTCTCCCTCTCTCATGATGGGGGTTCCACTTTGCTAATTTGGAAGCAGCCAATATATTGATAGATTACTCGCAGATGGCATTTTCCAAACAAAGCATGACTCGTCAATTAACAACATTAGATTCCGGACGCCGGAGTACTATGTGCGAGGGGAGCTGCGAGCAGACTTCGGTGGTCGGAAGGCGTATGACTTCGGGCATCAAATTTTGCATAAGTCTCCCCGAGACAGTGACAAAGAAACAAAACGTAATAGTGCGCACAGCGTCAATGCTATAGAATGAGAATTCTAAACTAGTATGCCAACGTTTCCGCTCTTACGTAGGTTATATGTATAACTACAAACTCTGAAAAGCCTTGAGAGCGCTTTTCGATTACCTCAGTCCGCTTCCCTCGAAAGCGAGTAGCACATCCCGATTCACGATGGTGGAGAATGTGTTCCTGCAGAGCATTAGGCGACCATCCCAAGGAGTCCCTGGCACTGTCCATGATCACATGATACCATGGACTCGAATAAATCTTATCTTTTTCATCATGATTGTTCTCTATCTCATTCACGTCCGCTATAACACTCCTCTACGTAGAGTTCCAGGCCCATTCCTCGCTAGTCTGACGCGGTTGTGGAAAGTAAAGACTATTTTCACAGCTCGACAAGAACTGGTCCTCCTGGACTTGCATAGGAAACACGGTATCTCGCAGCCTACTCGTGTGCGAAAAGGGCATTCCCTAATTTGGCTCTTCATTCAGGACCGCTGGTACGCATTGGCCCAAACGAGGTCAGTGTATCAGATCCACAGGCTTTGAAGGTCATATACGGCGCCGGTTCACGGTTCACCAAGACCAAGTAAGAGAACCATTGGCAATATGCATTCACTTTCATTATCTCTCCTGAAAGTGTCACCCTGAACGTACTGACTGACCCCTACAGATGGTATCCATCCTGGTCAATGGGAGGACAATCCGGAAAGTATGATGTCTTCTCTGATCCGACGATTGAAGGACACGCCGCGACCAAACGTCTCTTGTCGGCTTCTTACTCCATGTCTGCTGTCAACGGGCTGGATAGCTTCGTCCAACGGCCTATTGATAGGCTTCTGTCTCGATTCGAGGAATCCTCCCGTTCCGGTCAACAGATGAACTTGGCCGACTGGCTCCAGTGGTTTGCATTCGATGTTATTGGAGAAGTGTCGTTTTCCAAACAGTTCGGCTTCCTAGATGCCGGCAGAGATGTCGACGATACTTTAAAAGCTATCGATGAGACTCTATGGTCTGGCATTGTGATTGCTGAGCTTCCTGAGCTAGATGCTATTCGCAAAAGTCCGCTGTTTCGACATTTGCCTCTAGTTGGAGGCTACGATACACGGCTAAACTTCATCATTGGTGTGGGTACACATTCGCATGATTGCAAGCTTCCTATCTACCTCCCTTACTTCAATAAAACTGACGTAGAGTGGGTCATATGCATAAACAGCAAGCTCAACGCGTACTATCTGAGCGTCGTCAATTCTCGGAAGTCGATCGTCGGGACCTGCTCTCACGGTTTTTCAAGGTGCAACAGGAGCACCCTGAGTATGATGACCTCGACTTACAGATCACGATCACCGTGAATATTTTTGCAGGTTCCGACACTACCAGCATCGCCTTGCGGGCCATACTTTACTACCTGATCAGCAATCCGCGTTGTTATGAAAGACTTCTCGACGAATTGGATGAGGCTTCTTCCACGGGAGAGATGTCAGAAAAGGCAGGGCTTGCCGACGCCCAAAGACTGCCGTTCTTGCAGGCTTGTATTAAAGAGGCAATGCGGCTGCATCCAAGTTTGGGCACACAACATACTCGCTTTGTGCCGAAAGGCGGAGTCGTAATCGCTGGAACACACCTCCCAGAGCAGGTAGGACTTCACTATTCGATGCGTGCGCGTCAGCGTAGCTTAACGCAAATTGTTGACATTGTCGCAAACCCAGACAATTGTGGGCATCAATGCCTGGGTCATGCATCGGCAAGAAGCCATCTTCGGCATAGATGCTGCCCAATATCGCCCTGAGCGCTGGCTCGAAGGTGACAAAGGGTTGATGGAAAGACATTTCATGAGCGTATGTATCTTAATACCCTGTGCCTTTCGGCTGTACCACTTTGATTAGAACTACATTCTCGTACGTAAAACAGCAGTGTGACTGATATTTTATCTCAACATACAGTTTGGATACGGCGCTCACGTCTGTTTGGGCAAAAATATCGCATTGCTTGAGATCAACAAACTTATTCCGCAGATTTTGAGAAAGTATCGACTGAGGCTTGCACGTCCCAATGATGCAGGCGGTGGTTGGAGTTGTACGAGTCATACGTTTGTGCAGCAGCGGAACTTTGATGTTTTCGTGGAACGGAGGAATGACAAATGATTCTCGCCTGTAACACTCCGAGACTGTCAAATATATGAGATGCTCTGGTGGCGACATTCAATCCCAGCCAAGATGATATATCGCGTAACCATATACAAGGGAGATGATGGAATAGTGAACATGGGTCTCGTTGAGTGGGATGGAGGATCCGGTGCAGCCATGGAAGATTGTATTGAGTTTGGATGGTAAACGTGAAAACTCAGTGGGACCAGGTCGGTCAGCATAGTAGTAGGATCTCAGTAAAAACGGTTCGATCTGGATACGGATACTAATGAGTGGTAGCCATAACGCTCATCGACAACTCAAATGTCAAGGACTCAGAAATCGTTAGAAAGCACATGTACGTACCTGCTCCTTGGTCAATACGAGGTGCTCCGTACTAAAATTTGTGGAATATCTGGAAAACTCGTGGAGAGATCACGGTCAAGTCTGCCACGCGAAGTCTAGCCAGAAATCCGTCGAGGCCAGAAGGCGGACAAACAGGAGTTCTCACAATCGAATGCGGAGAACGGCCTGGAGTTGATACTCCCTTGAACAGATGCAGTATAAATGAGTCGATACCTATCCCGCCCACCCCTCTCATTCCACTCTGTTCCGGATCATAGCGTGGCCTTCCGAGGAAGGAAGTCTTGCTTTTGCTTAATCTCGTCAGAGCCGCTGCCGTGATCTTTATTCATTGCCCCTCGTTCTTTATATCACTACAGATACCAGATTTAATGCAGTCTTGTTCTTTGCGCTAATTCGTCCGTTGTCAATCTATAGCATCGCTACAGCCTCGAAAATGATGATTACACATGACATTCGAGGCTTGCGCGGTGATACAGTTCAGGACGACGTTCATTATCTACAAAGCAAAGTAAGTAATAAGCGGCATCAAACTAAGTTCGAAAACCCCAACAATATCGTGTTGGACGCTTTCCTTGATCTAGACCAAGGTTACCTGGTTGTGTACAATGCTCAGTCATCTTGGGAGGAAGAGGTCATATTCCAGCCTCCTGGGTTTTTTAAGTTCCCAATTTTCAGAGTGCTCCAGGTCGGAGAAGAGGTTAGATAAAGTGGACAGGGTCTCGGCAAGGCAATGGAAATTGTTTTCAACATCTGTCATGAACTCTTAGAATCTCCCGCGCCAAACATTCTTGATGTGTCTGAAGCCTTAACGACTTCTCCAGTGGTATAGAAAGGCCTGGATCCGGGGTAGTGGACTCGGTAAAGCTCAAGAGGGTGTTGCGACAAATGTATTGTTCAAAATCAAAACTCCATGTCTTGAGCCGTACTGTACTCAAGACCATTTTGTTCTGTGGTCATGAACGACAGCGAGGTGGTAAGGAGACCGAGTTTGTATGTGGACGCGTCACAAGTCCAGACCATAGTAGAGTTAGGCCTACCACAGAAGAAAGCCACTGCAATTATCCTTTCCTCGCCGTGGTCGGAATATCTAGTTATTGCCTTTTGTTCGACGTTTTAGCTTCCCACAGCCACAACCTTTGACTTCCTCACTATATCCCTACTGTTGTTTTCGATCGCACCTACTTGTAGAAACGCAGCTCCATCTGGCACAACAAATTGAGTCTCGAAGCCGGCCTTTTTGGCCCTTCCAACCGCTGTCAATGAACCGTTGGTCTGGCCCGTATATATGACCCAATCAGTGACATCTGTGGCGCCGTTCCAGCTAACGTAGCCTAGGTGTGTAGCGTTTGCAGTACAGTGTAGAAACGTATTCTGTACAATCTCCTGGACGACAAGACTAGGTTGCGTTGACGGTGTCGCATGCCATATCTGCTTATAGGCTCGATAACTCGAGACTAAGTCACCGTAGCCAAACATACCAGTCCAGCGAGCATGACCTTCGGTAGCACCATCTTTGACAGGCCCATATTCAATCATGACTGGCTCCGACCCGTACCCTATAAACATATTGCCATTAGGCAGGTGTAAAAATGACCCCTGAGACCACGTGTTGGTGCGAAGTTGCGGATCTGTTAAATTCGTCAACAGCACAGGAGGCTTTGACGGGTCTGGTGGTAGCGCCAATCCTAAAGTGACGCCGGTGGTGATCTTTGCTCCAGGTTGATTTGGTAGAGCATTATTGTTACCAAACCACGAGATAATAGCGTGAGATGAACTAGATTCAATTACTCGCGCATGATGCTCCCATGACTAAAACAATGTTAGTGAGATTCGTTGAGAATAGTAGCTAGCCTTACAAATAGAGCTCCCTGAGGAAGCTGTCCAAAATCTCCTCCATCTAAACCGTTAATGTGCCACAGGATTTTCCCCTGTGGACTCACTAGATATGTACTCCAGAAGTGGCGACTATTAATCAGATAATTTTCCCCGACAAGCTCGATCGAATTCATATGGAAGAAATCATAAGGAGTACTTTGATTTTGACCTTGCCCACTCAAGGGATAGTGTGATCCGTTGATGGGTAAATGGGCTATCGGATGCCACTCAAACAGGACCTCCCCGGTACTAATGTTAATTTCAGCTGCGAAGGAGTCTAGAATCCAACCATATTTAGATCCTCCGACACTAGTTCTGTGAAAAGGTTAGATAGTATCGTAGGACAAGCTAGAGTTTCCATGGAGTCTAGACGATCCCGGGCAGGTCCAGGATGGGGAAGAAAACTTACAAGTCGGCCTGGGTGGTGTTATACGCCGTAATAAGCATTGTGTTTCTAGGGGTAATGAATGATTCGTGTACATCTGCGTGACATTTCGCTGTCACACCCGTTTCCAGTGTAAAATGATGGAACTGAGGACAGACTGTAGCTACCACATTGTATTCATTGTTGAGAACAATAACTTCTCCATATCCATGCCCCACAACAGCTGAAGCACCAGCCGTGCCTTGTCCAGAGAAATAGGTCAAGACGGGTGCTGCGTTGTAAGTTTGCACCCGAGCATTGTAGGTTGGCTCCTTTGGTCCACTCCAGATTAGATCACCGCTGTCAGTCATCAGAAGAGGTGCCTGCTCCTGGGTTGCTGGGACGGTAGAACCATAGACAGTACCGATAACAAGCAGACCGTCAAACAAAGCCTCTCCTGTACTGGTAGTCAGAAGGACTGGCGGCAGGGCATCTGAGGATTGATACTCCTGCCATGGCCACAGGGCGGTATTGCTGCCATTGCTTACTATCTGGCGCGAGTCGGCAGCGCAGACGATTGTATCAGCTGTGCCTGTTATTGTGGCGGCAGCCACGAACTGAACCAGACACGAGAATAAGTGAAGAGTTATAGCCATATCAAGATCCGCCCTTTCCACAAAACGGATCGTGCTCAACAGCCGTGGCATGCCAGTTTTATAGAAGCGATGTTTCGGGGAATGAACGGCCGGGGATGAGGTCGGCACGAGTCATTCCGGGGCTGACACGATGCTCCGAGTATCTAAGCATTCATGGGAATCAGTCATGGGATCAGTTGAGTAGATTTCAACTTCTCCGTGGAAGTGATAGAACTTAGCAGTATTCCGGACGAAGCACGATGGCGGGAGATACGAATAAATTACCGTCTATTTGCGTGCGGCGCCGCCGATTCACGTACCGACTCAACGATATAAGAAATACAGGACCAGACAGCCCCTCGACGAATCGACCAAGTCGGACGTGAACCGCACGAGATTACAAAGTATCGCTAGGGACCCTCTGGCTCCTGGCAGTCTACTTGCTAGCGCTAGTCGTACTTATTTAGCGGTGGTGCGGTAGGCAGAACTATCAATTAATATATACCTAAGGAGTAATAATACTATTTTATAGAGGAGTACGACGACGACGACGACGAGGAGGAGGAGGAGGAGGAGGAGGAGGAGGAGGAGGAAGTCGATTAGTTATTTTCAGATTAATAAGAAGTCTTTATAATACCGATTCGTTTCTATTCTAAAAACCCTTTTTGTCAGCGTTAGAATACCTACTTATACTAGCACTGATCAATACTCGTAGTAAACTTACTGACCTCCGCTACGGCCTTAGCTATATTGTCCTCGAGAGGATTCATGGACAGACCTAGACGATGACAGAATATACGGCGTCCAGGGATCGCCTGGGCGAAAGGCGATTACTTAGTGCTGTTCGCGAATAGATACTATTGTCTCTGACTAGAAGAGCAGCACGAATTTCGAGTCCCCAGAAGTATCAGGCCCCATATTGAGATTAACTAAGTTGACTGCTGTTTTCGGAAGCATATAGTGGAGCTCTTCCCGCTCTTCGAATACGAGCTGGGAGTCCCGGGGTGATTCAATTGACAAGGTCAATGAGTCATGCCCGGCTCTCCGAAAGCATTTCCAACTCGGAGGATACTCAGGTTACAGGGGAATCTCAAAGTTCCCCGAGTTGCCTGGGACCCTTGAAGTTCGCCAAGTGCCCGGTGGAAGAGTTCGGGATCCAAACATTCCTTGTCGAGGCGGAGCCCCCAGCAATGGTTTGGCATTCTTTCAGTCCACCACCACGCCCAGGTACGAAACGACTTTTTATTTTTGCTCGTCATGCAGATGTTTTTTTGATACACTGCGCCTGGACTAGATGTAAGGCCTGCAGAAAGTACGACCTTTTGTTGGGGCCACAGAAGGAGCGTGTTAGGCACCACTCGTGCTAACAGGTAAGTAGAGCCGGTAGATATATCGACTGGCAGTTCTATCTCTCGAGTACAAGTAGTACCTTGACGTCGCGTCTATAGCAAGCTCTGAGCATGAGAATCCCGAAGCTCCTTAAGTAATGATGCGCTTCGCTATCTTCTTGGCACTAGGTAACGTGACTGTAAGTAGAGATCACGGGATAAAGCCTAACCCATCTCTCAGCCTATTGATTCCTAATAGAGTACTCAGTAGACCCCCGGAGTTTTATAGGCCTGTTAGTAGTAAGTTTAACCAGCGACTCTCTATAAGGCTAAGTCACATGATCCCGAATATCGATGGTTACTGTGACTACCGTATGACTGACCGCTAGAAGAGATTAATTATATCTACTCTCTATATAGTAGTTGAGCTCTCTCTTCTCTTTCTTCCTAATAGCTTAACGTCCTTATTCCTAGGTATATAGCAGTTAAATAAACTCCTATTGAAACCCTCATAGTTTAAGTCTCTTTTTGAATTTATTATATGTTAATATTTGTCTACTAGCAAAGTTCTACTAGCCTTAGTTAATTCAGTCTATAATTATCTATATTATTATTTATAATATACTAGAGAAAGCCAAGTCACTGCTCCTAGGCGTCGCGTCTTTGCACCGCGTCTTGCCAGATAACACCAAGCCTACAAGGTACAAGGTAACCGCCTAGCTTCCAAGACTAAACAAGCCCTGCCGCGGATCGCGGGGCAAGGATGAAACTTGCGACAAAGGCGTTGGCTGGGCAGGCCTGCAACGTCAACAACCTCCTCCACTGGTAGAACATCTTTGCATGCTTTATACGCACCATCTCAACGCGTCTTCCCTGTACTTCTGCCGCACTGCACCGCCAAACCCACCACACATTCACTTCACCACACCTGACCCTCAACTCATACCCCTCTCACAGTCACTTCTCCATTCCACCATCATGACAGCTATCTCCCTCTCTCCTCACAAAGTCGCCAGTCGACATGCCCTTCTTCCATCTCCGTCTCCAGATCCATCCTCCGTCAAGCTCCCAGATTCACCTCAAAAGAACACCAATCCTTCCAACGCCGGTTCATTGACAGAAAAGCCCCGAGGCCTAGGACTACGGAGACCGCAGTCGCATAGCCAGCTGTCTTCTACACCCAACATGGGCACTCAAGCCTCCAACTTGCGACCGCCACGCTTGGGTTTCAACTCAAAACGCTCTCGCGAGCAACTCAATCAACCACGCCCAGCTCAACAACTTCCAAGTACTACTCCCGCCGCCGACGCCGCCACCGCCACTACCACCACCACTACTGCCACGACCGGTCGAGTCCGCGCAAACAGCGATGCCCCTTTGCCATACATGCCTCGAGTCCGAAAGCCTCAGGTGGTTTCCTCCTCGTCCAATTTCTCCAATCTCTCTTCAAATCATCTGGTTGCGCACGCCCGTAAATCTAGCCTGGAAATGGCTCTTCGGGAGGGCCCACCGCCGGGAACAACAATAGCTTCAGCCTTATCGTTACTGAAACACTCTATCATTTCCACCGGTGTAATTGCGACCAAAGAGGGAATGTCAGACTACCGTATTTACCTCTGGCTGACCCTATTGAACATCCCCGCGTTTCCAACAGACACCTATCTCACTCTGATCCACCGAGGCCGTAGTCCGGCCTACGAGAAGATCTCCAACGATGTCTTTCGAACACTAGCCACTGATACGCTTTTCAAGAGACGAGTGACAGACGCAAGCCTCACCCGTGTTCTCAATGCTACCGCCTGGCGGATCCACGAAGCCCAGACTTCTGATCCCCCAACGCAATTTGCTCTCAAATATACCCAATCTACCTATCTCCAGGGCATCAACGTTCTCACCGCGCCTCTACTCTACGCATCTCGCTCCGAGGCTCAAGCCTATGCAATTTTGACGTGCCTCCTGACCGAACATATCCCTGCCTACCTCTCACCAACCATGTCCGGCGTCCACCGAGGCGTTGATCTGATCGATCGAATCCTCGCACACGTGAACCCAAAACTATCATCATTTTTACTTAGCAAAAACCTCCCGGCCCGGATTTACGCCTTCCCATCCGTCCTAACCTTATGCGCATGCACACCCCCCCTACCGGAGGTGATGAAGCTCTGGGACTTTTTGTTTGCCTTCGGCGTGCATCTGAACGTCATCTGCGTTGTGGCCCAGCTGATGCTCTGCAAAGAGGCGTTGCAGGATCATCCGAGCCCGGCCAAGATGTTGAGGAGCTTCCCCAGCTTGAATGCAGACGAGATTGTCAAGATGACACTGTTAATTATCCGAGACCTCCCTGAAGACTTGTTTCGTGATGTCGTCATGCACGGCAGAGAGGTTTCATGAGTCGTTCCATGGGCCCTAGGCTCTCGCTGAAAGCTGGCCGATGAAGTTTTTTAAGCACGATTCTACACGCTCCAGACCTCGATTTTTTATTGCATTGGGATATGAAAATGGCATCTGACTACGGCCGTTTTCTCAAACCCACCACTTTTTGTATCATCACCTTCTTATATTGTACACGAGTAACGACTATGCTTACGACGCGGCACGTGCAGGAACTCGAGGGAGCACACACTGCCCAAAGAGAAGAAGAAAGCCGGCCCCCCCCCACCCTACCAATTCTGTTTATTCTCTTCCAACAGGTCAGGGTTGGTGGCCCTAGGGGGTTTCCCCCAGAATTTCTTGAATGATTCTGGAATAGATGTTTGTTGATGTCATGGAACTTGGAAAACCTTTTTAGTGGACGTTGATGATAGATATGTCGCTCTTCTGAACGAGAAATGCGATGTTGACATGACATGCCAAAAACTATACCACTGCCGCCGAACAATCATATCGTGGCTACCCTTTCTCCCACGATCTCTCCCAGTAGCTGCGCGATATAGTTGTTCATTTCTTCCGCTCTTCTGACATCTCGCCTGCTGGTTTGAGCCCTACCATACTTGGCTCCGTTTGTAGCGAGGCTCACGATATAATATGGAGCGAGCAGGGATATGTCCTAGGAACTTGGCTCAATTGACAGCAAAATACGCATATGTACCAGATAGGGACTCAAGAGAGATAGAGATGGTCGTATTAGTATCTGAAAAGAAGCTCGGGACTCTGCATAAAACACAGCTACCCGGATTTCAAACCGCTACCCAACACCATACGATCGCTCGAGGCACAACACAACAGACATGCGCAGTTTCGTGATGCTTGTACTGTGAACTTCAAGTGGCGTCAAGGCACCACAGAGACAACCCACTTCTTCACTAGGCCAGGCCTCGCTGATAATCCTGCTGATCATTCTCGTGAAGAGTGTCGCGTGCGCTCTGGCTCCTCCGCCCGGCTCGTCTCAGGGGATCGGCGAAGTCCTCGCGATCGGCTCCTGCTTCAATCTCACGGCCTCTAGCTCCCAGCGCCGCTTCCTCGTCGGCAACCTCTGCAACAAGCTCACCCTTGCGTTCCAACTCGCGTTTCATACGCCGGCCTAATCTCGGCATCCAGTTGGTGGCTCCGTCGAAGAGACTTCGGTATGCGGATCTGTATCCCAAGCTCGCCGTGACGATCCCAACTGCAGCGCCGAAGAAGCAGTCTGTGGCGTGGTGATGATACCCCAAGACCAAGGTACACGCAATGTACGTAGCGAGCAACAGCGGCAACATGACGAGAATCATGCGCCAGAACCCGGCTCGCTCCGTCTTAGTTCGATCTGGAATCCGCAGATGCGTAAAGAGATAGATTGTAAGGTAGCCAAGCCCCGCGAACGCGATTTCCGAATGTCCAGACGGAAATGACTGGAGGGCGTTGTTGATCTGCGCCCGATCACCCGTGCAGACCTGGTCGACACGATACATAATGCCGTTGAAACCCACGCCGACGACATCCTCCGGAATGACGGGTTCACACACGGCGAGGAAATGTGGACGGAGGCCCCCGATGGATTTCTTGAGGATCACTTGGAAGCAGGTGCCAGTGGCGAGGCTGTACAGCAGGCCAAGGATGCCGGACGATAAGTCGGCGAACGACTTGAGCCATATCTGCGCGAGCAGGATGGTGCCGATGGGGATGAATCCGCAGATGAGACCGGCTGTTAGCGATGAAAAGATGTTCTTCTGGTACGGATAGGCGATGTCTGGTGCGTAGGTTGTGCCGTCTGGCGAGAAGAGAGGGAAGAGACGTGCCGGGCGAGCTTCCACGATCCAGACCTACGTCACTGTTATTAGAACACTGGGTTTCCCTCTCTAGGATGGAGGACATTTCGTCCTCCGAACGAATGAGGTTGACACTCACAGCACCCGCAATTCCCGCAACGACGAGGACACAGAGAACATCGAACCAGCTGTCGAGGAAGAAGAGCTTCAGGTTCCGCCCCAGGCGGGGGAGGGTGCTTCTGTCTGGTCGCATTGCTTTGATGGAGTGAAAGCGCGAGGGTGATGGAGAAGATATATGTGGTGACTTATGGTATTCTTTCCCCATCTTTAATAGTGTTGTTGTTGTTGTTTGAGTATCTCGATAATTGCAGAGTCGATAATGATTTTCACGATTGCTCAAATATAAATTTCCAGTCACCCACCTTCTACCACCGCCGTCTTTTCAGGGTAGAGATAATAGCGGTCGTACCTACCTCAACCAGCGCAGCAGTACAGGGAAGGAGTATGGTAGGTATAAGATGGATGCCATCTCCAAGACCACTTCGCCTCCTCTCGTCACGTATTCAGTTGTCACTCGCCAAACGCCACCAGTCGACGTGTGCCTCAGCCGCCTGCGGGAGAAAACAAGATTGAGTCCAGGGCGGGCCAACCAAGTTTCCGTTGGACAAGATTGAAACACGAGATCATGAATGGGGAGGTTAAGGCTCTTGGCCACCGAGTCGGAGCCAGTGACTCTGAAAGAAGAAGAAGGATAAGGAGATCTGTTGCTAATTCAGGCCAGCCAAGGCTCTGTGCCTGGACCATCGCCAGGATATGGATTCGAATGACATCACCGGGTCTTGGCATCACCCGATTGCCTCCCGATTCTCTCCATAATAATAATAATAATAATATGAATACTCTCCCATACGGAGTACTGCACAACGACAGCGACAAATTTCTACGACAGCGGCCAGCCACGTGTCCAGCCACCTGCGTGACGTTGTCTCCCATCATCTTGTTTCTCTATCGACAAGGCTGTCTTGCCCAGCTTCAGCTATACACCGCTCACAGCGACATTCACCTCCAAGCACAGCTTGCAACCGACCCCTTCTCTCTTTGCAGTCCTTCTCATGGATATCCGTGTAATGGTTCCAGATCTCTTCTCCCTTTTTTATTCCATCCCATGCACCCTCCGCTACGTCTTCAGCATATCCCCTCTCGGCACTCCAAACCTGCCCCTTCACCACCGTCAGATTCCTGACACCGGAAGGCTTCCAGGTGACGTTCGGGTTGCAGCTATGGTTGGCCAGACACCACAGCGGATGTACAGCAGCCACTTCAGGCATTCCCGTCCAGGTAGATTGCTGGGCATCTGCGACCCCGCGGAACTTGGCGAACAGCGTCTGCACGATCCACCAGTCGTACTTCTGCAGCCAAGCGGCACTGTAAGGGCGACACTCTCGGCGTGAGTGCATGAGGATCTCGAACCATTGAAGGGGCAGTTCGACATGATGCCGCACGCTGAACGGTAGTGTACGAGTGGTCTTCGCTTGCCTCCCGCTAGCCAAATCGCCCACGTTGCGCGTCTGCGAAAAATCTCCCCACAAGTACTTGATCTCGAAGAGATCCAGCGGATGGATTTGCCGTGTCTCTGCCACCTGTAGTGTTCTCGACAACAACAGGAAATACAGGTCATACTCCGGTGTCGTAGAACTTTCCGCCCGCCCTAAAGTATGAATATCATCGAACCCGACCTCGCCTGGACAGAAAGGTGATTCGGGTGGAGGGTATCCCTCGCCGGTTTCGTCATTCTGCGCATTTGGTGCATGATAGCTTTTCGTTGCTGCAGAGTAACATTCTTCCGAGCAAAAAAGAATGTTACACCCTTCGCAGTACCGTCTGTTGCTAGCTGGTACCGCCTCCATGTCTGCAGCACATGCATCACAGAGTGCTTCTCCATGGGGCCGTATTCCAGTAAGCATTGATCGTTCTTCAAGTATGGTAGACCCAGGGGCAAGGTCTTCCTTTGCATATAGACCAAGTTGCGCCCAGTTCTCTTGGTCTGCGGCATCGGTCGCACCTCCTGCTGCACCAAGAGCTGGTAAGTGAGAGATCTTGACCTCCAAATCCGGCGCGGCTTTTGCCAAGTGGGCGTTGATGTCCTCCAGGGCCTCCTTACTCATTCTCTCTGGCTCAAGCTCGCTCCAGGGATATACCTCCCTCATACTCCACCCAAATAATGG
Source organism: Exophiala aquamarina CBS 119918 (assembly GCF_000709125.1). Classification (NCBI taxonomy): domain Eukaryota; kingdom Fungi; phylum Ascomycota; class Eurotiomycetes; order Chaetothyriales; family Herpotrichiellaceae; genus Exophiala; species Exophiala aquamarina. The sequence continues at coordinate 950,595 of NW_013550580.1, forward strand.
TAGATTCGTAGACGTGCTGTTATCGGAGTCACTTAGGCCTAGTTTCTCCACTCGATCCCTCAGGCCCTCCGTGTCGACCGGGAATATACACCACAACTCATTCACCAGCTTCTTCTGCACGATCCGCTGCACTAGCTGCTCCGGCTCAACCTCCTCATCAAACTCTTTTGCCCAGACGCCTTTGTCATAAGGCAATTCGGAGCTACGACGGACAAGCTCGTTGAACCACGTCTTTGCCTGGCTCTCACAGCCGAGGAGCAGCGCGGATCGGCATAGAATCATCAGAGCACGGCAGACAGAAGCTTTGATTCTCTTCCCCCATTGCCCAAGATCAACGCCACTCTCCCGACGACGACGACGTCGCTGCTGCTCCTGTTGACGACCTTCGTCGTGATTTTCTCCCTCTTCTTCTGCCTCATTATCATCCCCATCCTTTCCACTGGGCACCCACATCTCGCCATACCTTCCCGCAGGCACCAGGTCACTGTCAAAATGGCCACCTAGCGCCACAAGGAGCAGAGTATACGCAGCATAAGCGTCCGCAAGTGCCAGGTCAGCGTAGCCCAGCGCCTCGTAGATCTCGGCCCTCTCCAGGACCAATTCCGGTGAAGTACCCTCGAACTTGGCGTTTTCGTCGTCGTCTTCGTGTTCGTGTTCGTGTTCGTCTTCATCCTTACCCACTCCATCTCCCGCCTCCTCAAACCTCACCTCCACAGGTTCCGCATCGCCGCTTCGTGCATGTCTCGCACCAAATTCCTTCAAAGTCTCCGTATACACATGCCGAGCAAGCAGGAGGTAAGCATACTGCAGCTTTGGGTTCCGGTCGTGCAGGGTCCGGATCTGGCTTGGCTCGAGGTATTCCTGTGGCGTGTGCGCGAAGTCCACAAGCTCTGGCCCCGACAGACCAGGTAGGGCTGCAGAGAGCGCGTGCTGAAGATATGGCGGGAGAATTACGGCCCGGCCGTTCTCGCTTCCATTCGAAGCAGCGGCAGCGTCGTCTGTAAAGGGTGTTCTTTCCATGACTCCTCGGTTTCCAGTGGCCAGTGGCGATCTGTGGAACTTGCTCCGGCGCTGGTACTGCACCGTGATATGATACGAAGGCAACGCCACGAGTCCACGACTTGCTGTTCTGCATGAACGGGGACAGCACTCAGGGACCTAGTGCGACCCGCGTGCCGTTCTCTTCTGGCGCTCTCCCAATCCTCTAGCTCGTGTATGAAATCACACAAGACTTTGTGAATTCTTTTTGTCATCCACTGGTTCGATACCGGTCTCTGAAGCACTTGGCCGTGGGTGGTGAAGGGAGAGGGGTTTTCACACACTCTCTCACACATTCACCTCATGCGCTGTGTGCGGCAAGCCTTACATCGGGTGTACTTGGTCAGTGATGTAATTACCTGCTTAGATATTCCTCTTCGGTACTTGGCATGGGGGAATCCCACAATTTCCTTTTGTCATTACATTTCGCTCCAACTTTTCCCTCGAGGGCCTCGCTGCTCCAACGAACATTTTTTCCGTGCCCGGTTCCAAGTCTTTCTCTATGTGAAAAGGGACCTATGTAGAGTACAAACGAGGTACCCAAGAGTAGCTAGCAACCACTCGTAGAGTCGTAGTATGTAGCAGCTCGAGAACAGCACGCCTTGAGTATGTACGTTGGGTATCCCTGACACGGACTTGATCCTTCCTGTGGTAGCAGTACGAGGACACTCTCCAGTTACGCTGCAGTAACGCCTAACGCCCTCTCTCCGCCTCAACTTTTTCTCCAAGCTCTGGTTGAGGCGAAGCTAATGAATGTGATTCCGCTCAGTACCAGATGGTTATCGAGACGACGCACGCACCAGTACATGTGTGTGCGTATATGCAAGTATGAAAGCTCCCGCCTCTATGGATACCCCCGGTGGAGCCTTGGTTGAATCATCACGAGTTACCCCGACTCTACGGAGCGCTCCTCTCTCCGCTCCTACTGCAAGGTTGCTTATGTCTCGCTACCTACATGCACAGGATGTCTGACTACCTTAGGAGGGAAAGCGCGTTGTTTATTTTCTTGAATTGTCAGCAACATTGCATTGGGGGGGGGGGGCGTGGAGTCGTGAAATCATGAAATCATGCCACTTTTGTAAGGGAAGATGATCCCTAACTTTTTATCTGCCCGTTCCAGGTCAGGGACATACATTGAGCCCAAAACTACCTTTGAACCCGCACGAGGTGTGAGATGCCTGATGCTATTGCTCGGAGGCCACAAACGGTCCCTCTTTCGATGCTCCAAGCTAAGCATTTCAATCACCATTTTGTAGCGTTTTCTTTCCCGTTCTGGCAGGTCCAGAGCGAGGAGGAATATTTCCAGATGCTCCACATTGGGCCGTCGAGCCAGCAAAGGATATGAATTCCTGATGATACTCGTTTGTCTCATCCTCGAGTAGGGACGAGCGTCGAGCCTGGCGATCCATCAGCCCGCCGGCCCACAGAAATTCGTGTCCTCACATCCACGTGCAGAAGGTACGGTGCCTGGCTGGATCCATTCCAATTTTATACTGAGCCGCAAGCCGCTGTCAGAGACGACATAGAATATTCAATCGACTTTGAATGACCACCAAAGGCGGAATCATCCGCGGGTTGGCGCTACATGATCTGTGCCAGATTTGTTCGTCAGCCGTGATATAGGAGGTACCGAATATTAGATCAGACGAGATGATGACCATACCTCACAGTTATCATCTACAACAACGGTTCCCCCCTGTCCACCAAAGCCTTGTCCACCAACCGCCTCAATCTGACCTTGTTGCAGCACCATGGCGAGTCTAGCGAGCATACCCTCCTGCATGACAACAATATGTCAGCAAATTGATTCTGGTTTTTATCTCGTGTTCAAATCATATGTAGACTAGACATCACCCATGCCCTGGCTAGTAATGCTTCCATTGAACCTACCGTCACAAATGTGTTACCTGCACTATGCCTCTGCTCCACAGCATTCTGACCGACGATTTCATCTCGGAGATGCATGGCACGACAGCTCGTCAGACCTTTTGTACGTACGTGGTCGTTCCTGCCAGTCTCATCACTATCTTCGTCGTCACCGTGCCTCATCCGTCTGACGGTACTTCGGCGACCGATGCCAAGCGAGCTATGCACAGTTCCGGCAGGGTTTGCGACATCAATCCCTTGCCTAGCATTTTCGCGTTCTCGACTTTCTCCACCAATGCCGAAGATTTTGACTGTGCTGTCAATTCCACTGCAAGCAATCATGGGCTCGTAAGGGTGGCCTTGAACAACATTTACTGTTTCGCCATCTCCTTCTAGGATGTTGACAATTTTCATGGTCTTCCGGTCCCAAATGAAGAAGTGACCATCATCAGAACCACTCACGACGTACTCATCGTTCAATCCGTAGTAATTGACATCTTTGATGGTGCGACTATTGCAGTGACCCTTATAAAATTTGGTATGCGAGGTAAATGGTACATCTAGATTGACCGAGGTGCGCTCACGAGATCTGCCAAACCCTGGACGACGACGGAGGAAGATTCGTTGTGGACCATTGTCATCGTCGTTGTCAGAATCTGAATCAGATTGCCTCTCGTCGGAGCTGTACCCTTCGTTGTCGTCGCCGTCATCGTCTTGAGCTGAGTCTTCGAGACGACTCGTCCGGGCTTCACCGACGTGAACTCTGAAAACGGGTGGACTGTCGACGGTATCATGGTGGGCCAAGAGTGATTGCGATGAGTCCGTAAGTGAAGCATCCGCAGCACCTGTAGTGGTCACAATATCAATTGCTTCTATGATACGCTCTTCTTCCGAATCGACATCCTCTTGGGGTTGATCTTCGGGATCATGCTGAATGCCACCAAAAGCACGATTGACAAAGTCAAATGTTACACCTCGGGCGGCAGATATTAGCAAAGACCGGCCTACCTTTAAACCCCAAAATCTCGCAGCTGCCCCCTTGTCCATCACACGGACAGTGGTACTGGGACCTGAGAGATCAGTCGCACTCTCAGACATACCTTGTCTTGCCTCAAGCCGAATTCCTGAAAGTGCTCTCATGAATGCCATGACGGCAGATGTCTGGCTCTCAAATACAATTCTTGTTTCATCTCTCTCGAATTGATTGGCCTCGATATCAATGACGGGAACATCTTCATCGGCAAGATCCAAGAGGTACGATTGCAGCTTTGATGCAAATGTCGCGATCTCATCGTCCTTATCCAGTGGGAAGCGGGGGCTTTCGGCACTCACATTTGCAGGTCTCTTGAAAGCTTGAAGAACAGCTTCCTGGCCACCATCCAACCACAACAGAATTGCCTTCAAGAAGTCGTACCCGAACTGTGAGCTTTTCGTAATGTTCTTACCCTCATGGGAAGTAGGTCGAATGCGATCGAAATCCGCAAGCCGGACATCAGGGGTGGCACTCAGAACTTGAAGCCGTCCACCGAGTGTCTTTGCCAGGCATCCAGAAGCTTGAACAAAACGCCACGTGGCTTGACGATTCCTCCGCAGAGTATTCTCTAACATAACGTCCTCCTCAGTGGGGTTGACTGGGTAGGTCCAGTTGCGAATCATTTCTTCCATCTGTGGCAGAAGAGTTGTACATTGACCCAAGGCGGTAGTAAAAGTCGATCCATATGGAGTCAACTCTGTAGAATTCTCCATGGATACTGCTATATTCTCCCTCAACAGAGACGAAAAATCAAAGAGGGTCTTTCTCAGTCGGACGATTGCATTGGCCACTCGTTGACTGGACTGCTGTGCTTCAGCAAATAACAGGTCATCATGGGATGTCGATTCTGTATTGGTCTCAGACTCTGTGGAGCCAATTGGTATCATTTCAGTGTCTCCATTGTTGTACCTCGCCGTCAGAGCGGTCTGGCCAAGTTCGGACTGAGCGTCGGGAACTCTTCGCAGACGTCTGCTGGGGTTGCTTCTATCACCTCGGCTGCTGGATGATGCGTTACCCTTTTCCCTTTTCCTTTTCCGGTCAGACCGATTCCGAAGACGTCTAGCTTGGAATGCCTCCTCCAGTCGAAGGTCAACATCCCTTGCATCCGGGGACTGGACAATATCAAAACTGTAGATATCATCACCTGACCAGGAGACGACCATGTCGTTTGGATTAGCATCACTGATTTTGCAGGCCGTGATATGGCCATAATCGCGGGCGGTCATCTTCCGCTGATAATTGGGCGCGAATCTTCGGACACACTTGGTTGCTTCAGCCATTGCTCCGTCTTCCAACGTCCCGACAACCGGCTTTCGGCCGGTCGGACGACCTTTTTCATTTTCGACATCTCTACCGAGCATCCGTCTATCATGCAGGAAACAGTGCAGGTGAGCGCCACCTAATGCAATGTACTGAGGCTGGCTGGCTGCACAAGAGATGCTGTTCAAATCCAGACCATAGCGCTTGTAGGAAATTAGGGGTGGCGGTGTGTCCCCGGCATCAGGGTCTGAGACTCCACGAAATCTGGCAAAGCCCCGCCCCCCTCGCGGTGGGGGGTATGCGGACGAAGGTTGTCTCAAGTCCCATTGCCGCACCTCGCCATCTTCTGAGCAAGTTAGAAACAAATAGGGGCTCGATTCCGTCACGATCCGTTTGGCACGATCCGCATGACTTCGGTACACCCGAGCGTTGGTATTGCTTTCATTGAGCCACCGGGCATGGCGGAAGAAACTATTGAACCTCCTGCTTCTTGTACTAGCGGAGAAGGCGGAATGAGTTGAGCTAGGTTGTGTGGCACCGCCATATTCTAGATCGAAGATACGGACCTCGGAATCACCCGCGCAGGTCACGACGGTTCGATCGCCGGAGTGGGGCATGAATTTGACGGAGAAGATGTTGGCACGATGGCCGGTGGAAACGCTTGTATTGAGGGAAAAAGTGTTGGGCAGGCCGGAAGGATTGTAGTCCCAGATATTGAGATAGGTATCATCAGAGCCTGACGCGAGCAGATTGCCACTCGCCGACCAACTGCCAGAGTCAGTAGTCGTAGCATACGGACGCAAGAGGAACCAACCTCAGAGCATTGACGCAGCCAGTGTGAGCACCAAGTTCATTGACGATGTCGAGGTCCTCGGCCCACGCGGCATTTCCGTACAAAGCCTTGATGTGATGTTTTTGCCTGGTGGCTCCTAGAGACCGCTTCAGCAGTCGGACGTCAAAATTGTCACCCATTTGCGAGATAGGCGAGCTAGCCTCGGAAGGAAAATCATGCAAGAGAGACTGTCGACGGGCAGCCTCGGTTGATGCGGATCGATGGTCAACGTGGCAAGGTTCGGAGTTATGGGGGCATAAGTGAGCGTGTATAGACTTCAGATATCCAGCCGAGCTAGGAGGGAGGTTGAGAGATCCAACTAGGCTTGTAGCATGTGGAAATCTGGCAGTGAGGGGCTTTCTGAGGTAGACGGTGGCAACGTTAGTCCTAACGACGGATTTGCAATTGGTTCAGGAACGAAGAGCGGTGAAAGTGGAGAGGAGAGAAGAATCAGAAATGGGTTGAAATTGATCACTCAGTCAAGAGGCCTTACGCTGGCCAGGAGAGGTGTTGCTGAGTGATGCAGTCAGCAGTGGTGTGTTGTATGTAGCCAGGCAAGCAGTCCCGGTCTGGGGAGGAGAACGCAGTCAATAAATCTACAGTAGTGGAAGTCCTCTTCGCGGTTAGCGTATTGCCCCACTTGCTTTAAGCGTCCGACAGCGGGCCAGGCTGCGAGGAGCTCGCACTCAGTAGAGCCCACTAGGGGGCTTGGTCACCCTGATTTAGGGTGCCAGCCACACCAGTCACCCAGCAGTAGGGTTCGAGTCTGTCCGTCATTTTACCAAAATGACTGACAAATAGCAATGATTGACTGACAGAGGATGAATGACAGACAACGTGATCTAAGTACTTTTAGGGGCTTAGCTCTACACTAAGTGCTAGGGCGCAGGGCGCTATGCTATCCTACACCAAAATTTATTAGATAAAATTTTAGCCTATGGCGTAAATTTGCTAGCAGGCGCCAAGAAATTAAGCCCCCAAGCCATAAGTGACAAAATGCTGTCATTTATTGGAAAATGATAGACGTGACGTGTCCTGTCAGTCATACGAACGGTACCCAACAGTTACCCACTGTACCCCGCCAAACCTCTCTGGTAGTATGTAGGAGTAGATGACATCACCAGTCGTGCCAACGGAGTTACGAGTGTGTACTCAATAGCTGCGAATCTGCTTCCCTGTATAGGACGTATTAACCAATACAACTTCTAAGTGTAGGTACCTAGTACCTGATATAGTCATGGTCACACTCAAATGCTGGGTAGCTTATCCAGACCATCCTTTACTAGCCAAAGGTTGACCCTTTTCACTCGATTTCAGGCCCCCTCATCCCCGTCCCTTTGCTTCGTTCCCCATCATGAGTGCGTCTTCCCAAGAGGCTGGCTGCAGGCTCAACAATGATGATGATAATTACACGACGCCACTCGAAACAATGACCTCGGGAGTTTGGTCCCGCTAGACGAGAGAGCGAGGGATTTTGGTTACATGTACAAGGTTCTACTTACCGCGTCTGACTACGGTATTCTCTCTTTTCACCACACTGGCCGACTGTGGTGACTGCATGAGTTTTGTATCTAGTGATATGGGACTAATGCTAGCTTCATATCTCGCATATTTTTACCGTGGCTTGTTTCTGTTTGCCACCGCCTTCGCTGAGGGTGGCTGCCACCTACTGTCACCCACACTGTGGGTGACTAGTGGATGACTGGCACCCAGCTGGCATCTTCACGCTTGCTTAGTCATCATAGAGTCATGGTCCCGAATGGGGCCCGAGCGACGGTGTGCGAATCCTCGCTACAAGGTCTAGCCATATCGTCCACCGGTACCTTTTCCTCGCAGCCAATGGTCACGCATAGAGCGCTAACCCCGTCCATGTCGAGTGACATAAGTCGACCAATATCTCCTCCCGTCGATGCCAGCTGAAGCCAGAACCTCGTAAGCTGTAACGTACATCCCATCTTATACATACACCCCTGCTTTCAGCCTCGTCGTTCCTTTTCTCTAGAGTGGATGTTACTGGCCCACGAAGGCGAAAAAGGGCGAGCCAACCACACTCTTGCCACAGGTGATCCGATTAACGGTGACCACGGTGACCGGCCCATTCAGCTCCAAGTGGCGCTATGGAGAGATCGATGACTGTGGTCTGGGAGCGGCCGACCCATCCCAAACCATGCTGGAGCTTACCCCTACCTGACCAATCCTAGTGTCCTGTGCTCTATCTCAACCCAAATCACTTCGCTCCTAGCCCCCTTCACTTCGCCGCTTCTTGCTGGTGAGATTTCTTCTGACACTCTCCATTGCATTGATTGCGCTCTCAATCGAGCCTGCTTCGTTTTGCAGATCCTGCAGCAGTAGCTCCAGTTCAGTGCATTTTCGCCTGAGCTTTACAATTTCCGCTCTAAGCGCATCAAGAGACTCCGAAGTCAGAATAGAATCGTTTGCCACTGGGGTCGTGGATCCAGACACAGTCCTTGTCTCAGGAAGGGCTCCCTTACCGGACTCGAGTTCCTCTATTCGCCTCCTCAAGGACTGTCGTTCCTCGTCCCAGCTTTCGCGTTCATCCTTGAAGCGCCGGGCTTCGTCAGCCCCTTTGAGTTGCAGCTGGCTCGACATGGCCATGATTTGCCTCCACTGAGCTCCGTCGGCCGAAGACTGTTGGTGCACCTCATCGCGCGATTTCATCAATTCCCGCACTTGGCTCTCCATACTCTCCACCTGCTGCTGAAGACGAATCTTGTCCTCGGTCAGTGTGTTGATCTCGTGGTCTGACACTTGGGACTTCTTATCTAGCGCTGTGCACCGGATCTGTGATCTGGAAAATGCAGCTAGTAGCCCATCATGTTCACGCTGCAGGGTTTGGAGAGCCAGGGTTTTGGTAGAGATTTGATGTTGCAAATCCTGAAGATGTGTGTGCTGTGCCGACGATGTGGCTGCAGGCGAGTACTGTACCGATCCAGAGCTCCCTGTCCGCTGAAAATGTGCTCCTGGTGGAGAAGGCAAAGTCAGACCGCTGGAAGGAATAGATTGCATAGGAGATTGAGCTGAGCCAAAGACTGAACTCGCCGACGATGGGTGTGGCGACTGTCCAATACTTGTCAGCATTTGCTCTTGATGCTGACTTCGCCTCATCTCGTCTGGTGGTATGATGGCGGGTAGGAAATGGTCAATGGGTCGAGGAGTTGACTCGGGTGGCTGGTCCTTTGCTCTCCTATGTATGCCCTCTACCCGAGCAGAATCATGGGAGATTGGGGTCCTACGGGGATCATTTATAGAAGAAGGCGCTGTGGGGGATTGGGCGTGTCGTGATAGGCGCCGTACATTGTTTACGAAGGGAGTGGGAACAACCTCCGCCAGGGGAGGCAAATCCGGTTTTGTTGTGGTATTTTGGTGCACAAGTCGAGCGGTATTGTGAATCTCCTGTATAGTCCATGCAAGTGTCTCTTTGAGGCCTAGCCTGATCGCCTCATTTTCAATCGTCTTATCTGGTCAGCATCATCCGATATCCCAATGGGCCACAAGATGCCACTTACCTCGATGGGGCTTCCGCTACTCAGAGGAATAGACAGAGCGTGGCTCATTTCGGTCCGCAGATCAAGAAACGCTCTTACCAAGTCCACAACTAAACCATCTGTCCCGTAGCACTTGTGGCATGAGGGTCGAAAAGGGCCGCTTTCTGTGGGAGTTTGTGCGGAAGGCTCATGGTGCTCCGGGTAAACATAATCGCTAGACTGTGGCAGTAGTATCATCAGCGGGCCTGTATCTGAAGGCACCGGTCGAATATAGCCTGGCCATGCTTACATATTGATTGAGATGCGTTTTAGACGCGTCAGGTATGCCGTCCGCTCTTGCAGGTATGTAGTCCAGCCTCGGACGCTTGTCTGGCAGGTCGGTGCTATCGTCCCGGTGCGGGCTGGACGCAGCTGAGGGCCAGAAATGCCGGGCAGGAGGGGATGAGAGTTCGGTGGCAGAGCGCTGATATGGACGATCCATAGGAAAGTCGCGCTTTCGAGGAGTCAAATCGAACGGTGTTGGGAAAGGGCCATCATGTCTTCGTGGCTCGGGCGCACTGATGACACGGGAGAGGAGCAGGGCAGAAGGCCCTGGCAGTTTTGATTTCACTTCATCGGGCTCTCGTGGAAAGCTGTCCATCACCACCCTGAGCCACCCACCAGCTTCGAATCCGTGAAGAAGGAGAACCGCGAGCGCCAGACAACATTTGAGTATCTGACAGGTGGGGAGCAGGGAAGCAAATAGCAGACCAGGCGGATGCTGTCGAGCGGATCTGGTGACGGTGACGGGTTCGGCGACAATGAGGACGAATTGGACGGTACAGTATGGTCTATTGAAAAAGAAGGGCGCCAGCGGCAAATGATGTAGATTGCATACTTGCACGATGCGGTCGATGCCAGTGCGAGTACATACCTAGGCTAGCTAAGCGGATGATGAGACGGAGTGCGACTAAGGAAGCAGGAGGCAGGTTGAGGCGTGGTAATTAGTCGGTGACGATCGCAGATTGGCCGACCGAGGTGGAATAGATCAAAAGCACAAGGGAACCAGGCTCGGAGAGATACATAGAAGATTCAGATACACGTTTCTCGAACGGTACCCAGGCTGGGCGAATCGGGAGTGGTGAGAGGAGGGTTGCAGCTTGCATGGATGCTGGATGCTAGATGATGGACGATGGGTTTGGTGGAGTGGTGGATGGTTGGAACGTGGATGGCGGAGGGGCGGATGGTGGACAGGCACCCACACGGAAGAGGGTCGCGAGGCGACTAATATTTAACCAACTCCCGATGCAAAACGAGGTAGATCGTAAGTAGTGCGAAGGAGGTTCTTAGCTGGATGCTCAGGCGGCAGGGTTGATCAAAGCGCCGAAGCCGGTGCTGGGGAGAGGGATTGGCTGCTCAGAAGCAGCTAAGCAAACAGAATAGCCTTATAGCGAACGAGTATGCACTCCTTCCAGCTAGATACTTGTATGTACGGAGTACTAAGTACCTCATAAGCACCAAGGGACCTCATGTTCTCGCCTTAGCTGCAGTGAAGTACCTCGTACCTCAGGGGGCACGCAAAGAGACGAGCCCTCGGCCTATCCTAGGCACGTCTTTGTCGGCCAGGTAAGCAGCTCTACATAGCAGTGGCACCCAGTGGCCAGCCTAAGAGTTCCCCAAGGTCTTTACTTGGAGTTCCTAAACAAGAGTTCCTTTAGCTCCTGGATAGGAAGCCGAGCAAACAACCTCCAAAGATGGGAAACTGTGACTCTTTCTCGCTACTAACACTTAGGTAATTGGCAGCTACGGGGATAGGGTAGCGTGTCACTGTTTCGGGTCGAACGTCTGAGGCGACGTAAGAACGTACTGTATGAACCCTCCATGAATACGTGTCTTGGTGACAGATGACCAGGAAACGGTGCCCAGGGCAGGGTGGGCACCTGCAACCCTGTTACCAATGCATCCTTCGGGCGTTGAAGGCTTCGATAGGTGTGGGTGCATGTCAGCTAACTGTGGGTGACTGGCACCCAGTGGCACCACTGGCATCCCAAGCTTGATTTGTCACCTTCTCGAGCTTCAAGCATGGCAACCGTCTGACAAGTCACAACTTACGAGGGCCTCCGTACGAGCACTAATAAAATCAAGAGTGCGGGTCCATCCATCAGCCCATCTTGGGTAAACCATACCGAGGTTTAAATGCCTGAGTCCCCTGTCTTATTGGTAAAACAGCGCCTGTACGTTTGCTACTTGGGCCCCCTCTCGAGATGCCCAGCGAACTCCCGCAGGCTGCCCGCATTGCTTCCGTAGGTGGCTTGCTGTGCGTATTATGTAAGGCAAACCCTAATCGACGGAGGCTGGCAGTCATATTCCAACTCGGGTATTCGGTACTACCAAAGTTGTCTCAGGCCATGTCCAAAGGGCCACCTTCATGTTGCCATCCAACATCATTCTGAAGAGGCAATCAACACCTGCGTCATCCATCCGAAGACACTGTTGTTCGATGGCAAACACTCGAGATGTGCCAGTCACGAGAACCAGGATAGCTTGTTCTCTGCATTGCCGCTCATTCAATGCCGATGGGCCGCCGTACAATACCAAGCACCTACCTTGGTGGGTATGTATGGGCTCCGAAGGCCAGCCAGCCTACGGCCTCCGATGCCTGGGTTGAGATCGAATCTTAGGCATGAATCAGTCATTTGACAGAACTTGAGATAGAAATAGCGCTGCTACGGCCGGCGATCAGCTGCTGTCACATCTCCCCCTTCCGTCTCTACCTAAGTACCTATGCAGGCGAGGGAAGCTTTGAACATCCATTAATCTGCCCAAATTTGGAAATTATGGCTTTGCGCGGTGCAGGCACAACGAAATATCGTTTGCGCTCCAGCTTACGAGGGCTTTGACTTTACGGAAAGGGACCACAAGTCTTTACAGAAATGAAACAGAGTAAAAAGTATTCGCCATACCCTGCGGGCGCTGTTGCCTTCGTTTAAATTTCCTCATTTGACTATAGGCCCACCAAGCCAAGCTACTCAGCAGATCTCAATGACAACAACAATGGAGCGCCTCGTGCGAGGTAGGCAATCCGGAAGCCATGTCTGCTTGGATGGACTAGGAAATGGTTTGCGTCGATCGTCCCATGTGGTTTCCAGGGATGGAGGCCAGTGCTCGGTGTAGCGTCCCCAATGAGGGCAGTGAACGTGGTTATAATTCTCTTCAGCCCTTTCCCTCTGGCGCCGTCAAGCCGTCAAGCCGTCATGGGGACATCACCATCCACACGCAGCTCAACTACGATCATTTCTTGACTCCTAATAATACCCGCATCCAGAATGTTCCTTTGTTTATATATAAAGCCTGCAAGTATCTTGTTTTGGCTAATACGGCATTTCTGCCACAATCCCGGTTAGCTGCCTCCGTCTTCCTGTCCAAGGATGACAAGTCATCGTTTGTCATCGACGGCCCGTGTTTGACATTCAACGTGATCGGATGTAGACTCGGCTTTGTGCGTAGACGGCTCTGGTCCTGAAGTGGAGATGACGACCTCCCATGGTCTACGTTAAGAGTGTAGTAGACCAAACATTGAGTCATCCGCGTGTCTCCGGTAAGACGTTAGCGTAGCACAGGCCCTGGGCCTGGCAGGTTGAGCCGTGATCAACCATCGGCTGGCGAGCTGTCCGAGGAAACGGCGCCGATCAGAGAAAATTGCACAAAATGCGGCCTGTAGACCCTGGGATTCGAGCCATAGGGGGGGTAAGGATAATATCACCCTGATACATGGAGCTGCACCACACCATCGTTGCAGTGCGGCCTTGACATCTTTAAAGTCTTTGGCCCAGATCGCAGAAGCTTACTGGCAATTAATCCCTAGCATTTGCTGAGTGATGCCCTCGCTAAGCTGACACAGATATTCATGGTTGCGGAGGCCATTGTCCAGGATTGCGGTCTCATTTTGGAGCAGGACCCCTGACGTCGCAAGGCTTTGGCAATATGATCTAACAACCTCCCTCGGACCGAAGCTTGGTGTCTTTTGTCCACCCTTGGTCTTCGATATCTTCCCAAATGCCCTTCCGCACAGTCAGCTGGAAGGCTTGGGAGCTGTCGGCCCTCACAGCCAGAAGCGCCTTCTCAATTGATGAGTCAATCCACCTCTGTTGTCGCTGGAGAATCAAACCCTCCAGAGTCTTGCAGATTTCAATCTCCTGAAGTAGACTCTGGCCCAATACCGAAAGCATTGTGATCATTTCATCGATCGCGGTGCTTTCATTCCCCTTTCTAAAGTCCCTCAATGTATTCATGTACATCTTGAGTTTGGTGTCCAGGGACATGATCAAATTCCTCCAATCAGGACTGATGGGCACCACAAATCGCACCTCTGTCTCTTCAGAGGTCCCGCAGCTCGTCATTGCAATATCAGCCCCTAGCTTCCAGTCGTCAAATTGCTTCATTGCCGCCGAGAAATCGCCGTCCCCTTTGGATAAGTCCTCAAGTTCGTGTGTGCATTCAGCCAATAATGAGAGAGGATTAAGGCTCACGTCACTGCTCCCAGAGTTCTGGTCGAACCATTTCCTGATGCCTCTAAGATTGACTTGCGTTTGACGATCTCGCTCCCGAGACTCGAGCTGTTGATGCTGTATCTCGAGACCGGCATGTTGGTCTTTGAGATGGTTGATCACGCTGTTTGTGTACTGTTGAAACGTAGAGGCCGAGCTTTCGTGTAGTAGAGAGAGCTGTAATAGTTCGTCGCCTATGCGGGAAAAGTCAGAACCCCCAACGCCTTCTGCATTTAAATTCGTGGAGAGTGTGGAATTGGCAACTGATATCGACTGCTTTGCTTTCTGTGGAATCGAAAGCTGCTTGGAATTGTCAAAAATCGGTCGAGTAAGTGTCGTGCCGTTTAAGGATGCCGTACTCGCATGATCCTTCGGTACTCCGCAGACTGGCCTTGCCTTGGGCCAATTTGCACTTTGCTCCGGCCGTGCCACTCGCGTAGATGTGAGTGCACTTAAGTTGCGCCTGTGTTGAGCAGATGTAGCTGGGGTTTGTGTCCGGTCAAGATTCTTCCCTGGTATTCGCGCAGTAGAAGCTTGACTGGAGACTTGGGTCCCGGCTGGTTGCTTGAGGGTGGCATTCGTAGAATGGCTCCGTGTGTGCGCTGCTACATTCTTACCGGGCCCGCTTCCCGCGACCTTTGTTGCTCTTACTTCTTCAAACCGTGGTGGGCCCGCACTGACTGCAAAAGTACCAGGTTTCGGCACATCGAGGTCATCTTGCTTCAGCCTCGATTGAAACTGGAGTTTTGGAAGCTTCTTCGCAACCACTGCGGGCCGATCCCCCTGCGAAGTCTCTTTTGACTTTGAGGGAGATGGAATCCGCGATTGGAAAGACATTCGTACATTATTGGATTGTTGACGCTTTGTGACAGAGAGTACGCTAGATACCACGACACGACAGTCGTATGTGTAGGCAGAGTTTAGGCTCGGGCCCTTCAATTTGTTGATAACTTCCTAACTGGGTATCGAGCCGCCTCGGGGGCTGTTTATAGCAGGTTAGCCGAGCCATCCCTTGAACCTAACTTCATTAGGTATTTCTTGGGCATCTACCAACTACCCAGGTATCTACCACCTCTCAAGACATGATACCAACTGGACCTGGCTCAAACGCAGAATTGCCTATGCTTTTGTAGGCTCCAGGGCTGTTGCTTGCATAGCTTGCCATTGACCCTTGTTGTAATGTCGTTGTGACCATACGCCTCGCGTGCCGAAATGCCAAATGTCAGTAATCCAGGAACGAGCACTGGCACTCATGAAATCATGGTCGCGTTCCTTGGAGGCCTTGCCGGAGACATTTCGACTTCACCTTAACAATATGTCTCCGACCATATTACGCCAAAGTGATATTATCCAAGATATACATCAAGTCACTGAGAGAGCCGTGGTATCCTTGCTCTTCCCTTTTTCTAGCACTGGCCACTCCTGCTTGACCAGCTCGCAAAGCCCACTGATGTTGCAGTGATCAACCGGCGTGCAAAGAACACTACCATGGCTCCTCTAGAAACCGGCGAGCTCTACAAGGGGAAAGGGAACGCGAAATTCATTTGGGACTCGGACAACCTTAGTCAATTGTACGCAGTTGCGGAACATTTGACGCGTAGATTTGGTGACCAGCTGCTGCACGAAGCAAAGATTGACAATGTTGGTTCAGACCAGGAGCTGATAGTTCTTGATGAGGCCTGTGGTACTGGGGCTGTTGCGGCAGGGCTGATGGATACTCTAAGCGAAGAGGCGAAAGGCAAGCTGGATCTTACCATGGTGGACCTTGCACCGAGAATGGTTGATCTCGTCAACCAGCGCATCAAAGTGAATGAGTGGCAGAACGTCAAAGTGGTTCTGGCTGATGCGGCGGACAGCAAGCTCCCCAGCTCCCACTTCACGCACATATTCCTCAACTTCGGGCCTTTCATTTTCGCGGACCCGCAAGCCGGCTTAGCTGAAATCTAACGTATGCTGCGGCCAGGCGGAACGGTGGCTTTGGCATCGCACTCGAAAGTCGGTTGGGTTGCTGATGTTACAGCTGCATGGAAGACTGATCCCGACCTCCCACCATTCCCAACCACGCAAGGTTTGGCCGGTACTTTTGGAAAAGACCTCAAGTGGTACGACGCAGCCTGGATCAAGGAAACGGTTGCAAAGGCAGGCTTTGTCGACGTCGAGGTCAAGTCGAGTGATCTCTACCACAGTGAACCCGACGCCACCGAAACTTTCAAGCTGCTCCTCCCCGGCACGGTGGGAATGATCATGAACACTTTGTGGACGCAGAGGGAGCGAGATAAATATGCTGAGAAGGCAAAGGCTGCATCGGTTCGGTTTATAGAGGAGAAATATGGCGATGGTGAATTGGGATGGGACTGGACGGCGCTCTTGACGATCGCGAAGAAACCAGCGTGATGAGTACAAAGCACACGAGGCAATTCCACTAAATTGGACTACGTACATCCATAAGCAGACAATGATCAATGTGATATGACGCTTATAGGCACTCGATCGGAAGCTACCTATTTGCCCTTACAGATGAAGACTTGCCCAACAACATTTTGGGGTCCATCCCATATCTAGATCGAATTTATGTCCATTCCAAGATAACTCCGCTGGGCAGACCTGGACTTGGTCGTGTCAAATATCGCTCAATGCTCGCAACTCAACTGGAAGACAGATCGACCACCTCAACGCTACTGACGCCAGTCACGGTCAAGTCTTTCTTGACGGTAAATCTCTTGCTCACGCTCTTCACATCACCTGGCTCGACGATCTCTACCACCTTGTCTGCTTGCATTGGCCCATTGACCCAGACTTTCAATCCATCCAAGAGATCTTCATCGGGAGCTCTCAATGACGGATTGACAGAAATAACAGCTCCAGGTCGCACTAATAATGGCAGAGTGTCAAACCCGTGGGTCTCAGTGTACCATCGTCCCTCCTCGTATGTCTTGCTCCGGTCGAAGTAGCTTCTCCACTTGGCAGGGGACGAGGCATTCGAGTGGGGAACGTAGAAGCTAACTTCTCCCTCCTTGTTGAAGACGGGTGCGACCATGAGACTGTCACCAAACATGTACTGTGTGTCGATGCTCCATACGTTTGGATCAGTATCGCCGAACTCTACCAGCATCGCTCGCAGGATCGGCGTGCCGGACTGATGGCCATCTAATGCGGCACGCAGGAGATAAGGCAACAAGGTGAGCTTTCTCTCCACGCTTTCTCTGAGGACCTTACTACAAGCCTGGTCCTCACCGGGGAAGTGGTCTTCGTCGTAGATCCAGGGCACGCGATAACTTGCGCTGCCGTGCAACCGCGAGTGGGACCCCAACAGCCCAAACTGAACCCACCGTTTGTACAGTGCCGGATCTGGCAGGCCTTCAAAACCGCCGATATCATGGGCCCAGAAGGCAAAACCGGAGAGACCGAGGCTGAGCCCACCGCGCAGTGTTTCGGCCATGGCCTCGAACGTGCTCTCACAGTCTCCACCCCAGTGCACTGGGAATTGCTGGCCTCCGGCAGTGGCAGACCTGGCGAAGAGACAGGCGTCCTTCCCATGTGATGACATTGTCTCATAGACGGTCTTGTTGTAGAGATGTGTGTAGAAATTGTGCATGCGGACAGAATCACTGCCGTCATGGTATTTGACTTTCCTGGGATTGAAAGGGATGCGTTCACCGAAGTCGGTCTTAAAGCTATCGATGCCCATGTCCATCAGCCGTCTCAGGTGCGAAGAGTACCACTCTACGGCCGCCGGGTTCGTGAAATCTACCACTGCCATTCCCGCTTGCCACATATTCCATTGCCAGACGGTCGGGCGTGGGGTATCAGCGCGCATGATGAAGTATCCATTCTTCTTGCCCTCGGTGAACAACGGCGATGCTTGGCCGATATAAGGGTTGATCCAGACGCAGAGCTTGAAGCCCCGATCCTTGAGCCGAGTGAGGTAGCCCTTTGCGTCCGGGAATTTGTCACTGTCAAATTCGAAATCGCACCACTGGAAAGATTTCATCCAAAAGCAGTCGAAATGGAAGACGTTAAGCGGAATGGAGCGTTGCTTGAAGCCATCCAAGAAACCTGTCACTGTTTCCTCGGAATAGTTTGTTGTGAAAGATGTGGTGAGCCAAAGCCCATAGGACCAAGCTGGAGGCAGCCCTGGACGTCCTGTGAGTGCGGTGTAGCGGTTGAGTATTTCTTTGGGACTGGGACCCGCAATGATCATGTACTCTAGACTTTCTCCTTGAAGAGCGATATTGACACGGGTGGTTCGTTCAGACTGGATCTCGAGCATTACTTTCCCAGGATTGTTGATGAAAACACCATAGCCTCGGCTGGAGATATAAAAGGGGATGTTCTTGTAGGCGAGTTCGCTGGAGGTGCCGCCGTCCTCGTTCCAGATATCGACTGTCTGGCCGTTCTTTACAAAAGGGCCAAACCTTTCGCCTAATCCGTAAATCTTCTCACCCACGGCTATGTCGAGTTCGAGGAGGATGTAGTTCTCCGTCTCAGCATACAAACCCTCAGGTGCATCGTATTGCGCAGTGTTTTTGCTGAACACTGTACCAATGGACCGAAAGGACTGTCCTGTGAGCTTTTTGGGGCCTTGAAAATATTCAATTGCGAGATTATTGGCAGCAGTATTGACGGATGTGTCAAGGGGTCCTGTCGAATAAACCAGAGATTTGCCTTCTGTATGGTTGACTTTCGAGCTCGGCTTCGATTCGAACAGAGGGAAATGCGGCCCGAGGTCCTCCTCGCCAACCCAACGACTGAAGTTTACGGCTGTAATCCCCTCGAGCGGAGACCGGATAGATGCAGTGAGAGTGCCGGTATTCAACGTGTCGCCACGGGTTCTCTGGGCAACTGTAAGCAGGAGATCGACCTTGTCGTCGTTGACTTGTAGTCTTTCCACATTGGACATCCACTCGATCGTCACCCCGGGCCTGTTCCACCACATTCCTTCCGTGAACTTCATCTTGCTGGTTTGTTTGCTTTTACCCAGGCTTTTAGGAGAAACTGTGAGGGCTTGAAGATGACAACTAAGACCCCGTTCTTCCCAGACAACCTACCATTGACACTTATCCCAAGATTGAATTTGGGATATAAACGGCCATCTGAGCAGCAACTAATATACATCTGCCGACTGTAGCCAGATTTTAAATATGTCACATCCCAAGGCAGGCTTTTCAGAGATCCTACACACGATTAGCACAGTGTTCGTGTCCCAGAGTGTCACTGGGTGCCGGAACGGGGCAAAGCCCGGCGTCCCAGAGGCTAGGAGCTTGCCTCTGATATTAGGCAAAATTCGTCCTTCTGTATTTTGACCTAACAACCGCTCTTGGCGGTAGGGGAACCTCAGAACTTTGAGTCACTGCTGTAACCGGATTCCGGACGGATACCACGGGGAGCATTTCTCTACAATACGAGCTTTCGGGATAATTCTCGGGTCTTTCGTTTTGTGAAGTTGACTACCTGGAAAAGACAACATTTTCACCAGTCGTAGTCAGTGGACCGAAGATTCCAGGTAGCTCCGAATGGCTCAGCCACGAGAATGAACCCAGAGCATGGGTTATCACATGATCCCATGCTCACGCTCAAAAGGTGAGATGTCTTAGTCCAGAGTACGAGAAACCGCCTGGTTCAGCTTTTGCTGCAAGGTTGTCCAAGCTCTCGACATAGGAACCGCTGCAATGGAGGCATATGGCCCACGTGGAATCCGGTAGTTGGTCCCGAACCTAAGGATGACAAAAACCGCATCGAATATCCATGGAAGGGATAGTGCACGATCAGAATGAGGCAGGCCAGCCAGGACTTATTGGGCGCACAGTCTGAGAGATCCCAATATAGAACGCGGCGGGAGAATATCTGAAGCATAGACCAGCTCATGATTGGGCTACGGACGAGCTCTCGGATCTCAAGCACATGGCAAGTTACATGGAAACCCAATACCAAGGATCTGGATGCGATAGGTTCGAAAGAACTGAAACCCGTGGAAGATAGTTCGGAGATAGCATGAAAAGGGTATATGGATCGCAAATATAAAGCAAGGCTCAGTCCATGACACAGTCAATCCGAGGGAGGTTCCCTGCTCAACAAGGCTCCCAAGGCAAATTCTGCTTAATCGATAACGACGACTATTAGCTTTAGGTATCTGTCAAGCCTGGGTGCCTCGGGTGCCTCCACACTTAACCGGCACTTACCTAAGCCCAGCCATCCCCAAACCTATGTACTCGTAAACCACCCAATCGAACCCTGCAGGATTAAGCCTCTTTATCCCCGTCCTTCGAGGCATCTTATCTCGGGCTTCTCTGTAGGCCTCGACAGTGCCTAACCAGCGCCCCCTCCCCCCCCGTCTTGGTGCCTAAGCCTCCCCAAGAGTCAGTCAGAGTCATCAAGCCGAAGCCTCTAACCGCCCAAGGTTTCTCGGGCTCCACCGACGAACCCCGCCGTCCAACCAGAACCTCTTCCAGACCTGCGCTCTTCTGCCTTCATCGAGGTTCATCGACTTCGGTGTTTAACATTCATTCTTCACAACGTCCTCTCAACTTGTAAGCATCTCTTTACCAGCAAGCTCAGAGGCAGCTTTGCCTCCGGGTGTTGCTGGTCTTGTATACTTGGTGGTTCTGCACCCTGGTTCAGAGTCACAGTGGAACCTGCGGCCTAACTCTAACATCAATCACCCTGAAATTCGTCAGGAATGCTGCAAACACTCTCTGTCGCCTCCTACGTTTCACACAATCAGCGACAAACAGAATCTTCATTTTCACACCACCATGCTCGCCTACGGCTCCGTCTCTACTTGACATCTTCCTACGCTTTCAGCACCTGCGGCCACCGCCGTCCGCCATCATGTCCACGCTGACAAACTCTCCTCCAAATGCGTCCGCCAACTCCGTCTCATCCTTCTCACCCATTCCATCGCCACCATTAGCCGCTGAGATGATCAAACTCCCCCCCTCCCCGCTAGAAGGAGAGCACAATCTCTTCTTCTCACCACCCCCGGCCTCTCCAATCCAAGTCACATTCGACTCTGCCACGAAACGCAGCCCCAATCCAGCCCAATTCATCACCCCCTCCAGACCACGCGCAGGTTCTCCCCAGAGAAAAATAAGACCGTTGTCCGCGAGTGGCATTGCCGGGATGCCTCCGCCTATGCAGAGAGCACACTCCTCTCCCGGTGTTGATTCCTCTGGTCGATATGTGACCCCTTATGGTTCGGCACGCAGGCCGATATCCCCATTACCCATGGCGAGAAGACGAAGTCCGTTACGTTCGGCTATGGAAGAGCCGTATCCTGGAGCCCCATCATGGAGTGGTCTCAGTATCGAACCGAACATCCCTGAAAACGAAGAGCTCGAACTCTCAGAGCTCGACCTGTCACAACAGTCGCCCATGTCATCCTTTTCGAACACATTCCCTCGATCTCGGCGGCGGACCACGAGCCCACTCCATCAAAGTGCGAGCGCTCCGTCATTACATTCTAGGGCCATGAGTCCTGGCATTTCTGGGAGCACATCACCTCTACCACTAGGGACACCTCAAAAATACACCAATGAGCCATATCCCATGTATTCCTTCAGTTCTGCGTCCTCGATCCCGAGCACACCTACATCTATTCGATCCCGATCACCATCGATCAGTTCTCTCGAAACAATCGAAGATATTCCCGATGCCGAAGAGGCTGCCATGCTCGAAGACGAGGAGGGCAAGCAAAGGGGCGAGGACGGCGAGCCAAGGAGGGTTTCGATGGAACTTCGAGGGAGCAACCTACGGAGTAACAAGGAACGAAAACGATGGTCTGTCTGCGGCGCAGAGAGAAGGGCGGATTTCTCGTTGGAGCCCATTGAAGAATGAAAAGCAGAGTTCGGGCTTTGTTATGTATCCAGGAAATTTTCCCTACCGGACATTCGAGTGTGATAAGGAACATACTACGACATCCCCCAAGAGGTACTCGGGAGGGGAGATTGGCAGCAAAACAAACGGGAAATTTGCGAAATGAAGAATCCCTCCATGCAGGGATTCACACAGGACAGGGACAGGCACCAGTCATCCACCAGAGATACCCCATTTTACAAGCGGCGTTGTTTTATTTTATCCTTCACTGCTCAAACAGAACACGATCATTAAAAACTGATTCATATCTGACACCAGGAGCTTCATGTGGAGAAAAGTAAGGAACCAGAGACACGATCATGACGGGAACATAAGCTCCTGCCCGGAAGGAGTAGTACGTGAGAAGATCACGCTACAGTCATAGCCTTTCTGTAAAACGATTATGCCCCCTGATGAGGCCAATATGAAATAGCTTTCCAAACACAATGAGAGTGCTCGTGACATTGAGACAGGTCGGGGCAGCCCTACTCATGCCTCGTGCAATCGTTAGCTGAGGCCACATGAACCACACGTTCCATTCCTATATCCCTGAATATCTCCACCCGGTTCGAGCCAGCGTGTTCCCCTTGTTGGAGGTTTGCAAATTGGCGCCGTGAGGGCTCAGTTCGCGAGGAGGGAGGGAGAGGAGTCCGAGGCCACGACGATGTCTAGATATACGGCCAACGAGTTCCTCCAATACGAGGTCTGACCATCGCTTCAGATCCCCAAGTCAGCATGTTTGGCAATTGCAGGAATTGAACAAGGCGACTTTCTCGCGCAGCTCGGAATTTGATACCATTGCTATCAACTGACTGCCAATTGTGCCGATCAGACCGTATCAGATGCTCAGATGGTCAACCAGAATCTGCAGATTCCTTTGCGTAGAGTAGGCAGGAGGTTTCCCCATGAACGGCCCAGCACACGGTGTCGTGCAGTGGCTTGGAGCGCAGGTGCTGGTGCAGATCTCCTTCTGTAAGACTTCTCAGGCGCACGTGGCAAGTTTCATGCCATACCTCATTTGACCTATGTACATACCTAATTAACCTGGTCCTCAAAGCAGAAAGAGAGATGGCGACCGCCATTCAACAGAGCGAGGTGAGAATAGAAAAGACCTTTCTTTACCCACGCTCACGGGCAGGAGGAACGTCGAAACATCCGCCCTGAACTTCTTTCTTCCTGGACTGGACACGGGAGATACATATGACGCAGGATTTCTCATTCCAGCAGAGACAGTTGCAATAACAGCGGTGACAGCGGTGACAGTAGTGATACGCAAGAGACTATTATGCGACTCGGCCAGTCGTACAGCGCATAGTACGGCCTAGCATATTGTATACCGGACGGAGGACGGAGACTTATTCGTACTTTCGAGGAGACCCAAGGAAATACCTACCGATGATGTTATGTTTTGAGCGCGGAATACCCCTCGCGGGTCTCGCTCTCCCCCGGCGAGTGGTTTTCCATAGAGTGACATCAAGTCCACTCAAACCTGATGCAACCACACGCTACTATTTTTGAGCAGTTTAGTCTTTCATTCTTCTCCATTTGAGAGCGTTCGCGAAACGGATGTGAATGATGTATGGACTGAATGTTTCACGCTTGTCGAGGGTGCCTGCCTGGTGTACCCGGTATACTTAGTACAAGCAGTAGTCGTGTAGGCTGTAAGACTGATGGGGAAACGGGATATTCGAGGGAAATTGGGAAATTGGGGCTGCTGGTTATTGACCTAGGTGGTAGTTGGTAATGGTTAGTTACGACTTGGAGCTTTAGAAGTCACGACCTCCAAGAGTAATTGCAAGTTACATCTCGTTCCCACGGGACGGAAACGGAGAGAGAGGGGAGAACAAGGCTCCACCATGCGCAATGCGACGCGGATGGACGAGACGAGGCTGACTTGTCCGGCCACTGGCCACTAAACTCGATACTCGGTACTGATGGTGTGGGATGTCTCATCACAAGGCAGATTGATAGATGGACGAAAATAGATAAAGCGGGTGCGTCATGATTGAGACACAGCGAAAGGGGGACAATCAGGGTGGGATTGTTGTTCACTTTCGAGATTGAAACCCACTGCATTGTTTCCAACAATGACATGACGCTGGTTTCTTCGATTCTGACCTGGATGCTGGGATGAGCTGGTTCGTGCTGTCTCAATCGCCCAGCGCACGCAGCGAAGGAAAAGAACAGAAGTCCCAAGGAGATGTGCCAGCAAATGCATGAGATCCACAGATCACCGGTCAGGCATCGGAGTGCCTTCTGGACGACAGGTGTTGGTGCATTGCCTGATGATGACGCGCCCAAACGTCAGGTTGCAGAACCGATACGGGGTACTTGGTGCGTGAACGTGAGTGCAATTTTAAGTCCCGGGGCCCAACATGAATCATGCTGGAAGGAATAGGCAGGTCCACGGCTGTCGCCATGTATCCATCCTGCGGATGTTACGGCAGTGCAGAACGAGTTGCTAAGAAATCTCCAGTGGGTAGCGAATTGTCATTTCGCTAAGCGACTTCCGTATCGTCATCGATGATGTTCTTGTGATAAGTTATTATTCTTGTCTCCCAAACTGGAGCATGATCTTGGTCTCACACCACTCGACTGAGGGCAGTAGTATCCCAGATACTAGGCGGAGTCATTTTGAAGGAGGGATGATGCTGTTGCTGATGGTGATGACGGTTCCTCTGCGGGTATCATAGTCTCAGAAAACCGCAATGTAAGGGGGTAATTAGTCCAAGCTATTCATAGATAACCATTCGACACATGAGTTTCAGCCGGTGCTGGCCGCCGCCGTTGGTCTCTTCGCCTCTTGGCACCCCTGAGATCATCGTTTGCAAATCTCCCACGTGAGATGAGACCTGCTGATCAGGGTCCCAAGTTGCCGGCAGTGGTGGATCAGTGGCAGTAGTGGTATGTAATTAGTAGGAACTACGAGGTACGGAGCAGGCACTGTGGTTGAGCTGAAACCCATGCTTCCCAAGACGGCGCATCAGGGTCTCCGTCTGTGCTTTTTTACCAAACGAGTGCGGGAGTGCGACAGGTCCAGAGAGGTGGAAAACGCAATTTGCTCCCGAAGCGAGGCAGTGGGAGAATCTTGTGAACCCTGTGCACGTGGTGGAAGGTTGGTCGTCATCAAATTCAGGGGCGATCCTCATACCTAGGTATAGAGTACCCCTAAGCCTGAAAAGGGCAATCGCAAGTCTGTTGATGTGGTTGCACAAATCAAGCGAAGAAGATGCGCAGAAGCATCTCAATTGGGTGCTTGAGTTTTGTGTCACTCAAATAGCTATGAAGCGAGCTGCGCTGTAGGTAATGTCCTGCACCCGTCTGCTGCGCAACTGGACTATGGGATTGCTCTTCGCTGGGGTACGGAAAGCTCATTCACCGGGTTGGATGATTTGTTGGCTGAGCAGTGGCGACCTTTCACGGCGGCTCAGGCGGAGTTCTGGAAATGACCTCCGGTCGGGGCGATTTGATTTGTGGACTCCGTGCCAAATAGAATGCTCAGAACAGGCACCAACATGCTCGTCGAACACCAAGTCAATTGCGGTGCGATTGCTGATTCTGCAAGAGCACGCCCCACGTTGCTGGAAAACAGTAGTGGTTGTTTTCATCTTGTTAGACACTGCACACAGGTCACAAGACGCCCAATAGACATGTATATGGTGCACGCAGGGATCCTAGTGGCAGGTCAAATGCGAATAATAAGGTGGCACAGCCAAAGGCCATCCTCCTGGACGGACGCCTGATTGACTTGCAGTGGCAGGAAACATGACCGCATGAAGCATTGCACTGGCCACCGACAGGGCTCCAGGGGAGCAGAGCCCCTCTTTCTACGTCAACAATCAACCCAAGGGCCGCCTTGCTCGTATTCCCCGGGGCGCAAATGTCTTGCTCCATGCACCAAGTCACGGGCCTCTGTCGACTGGCACTGAAGAGATAACCCTGCGGGGCCATTCCAAGAAAGAAGCATGAAAACATGCAGTAACTCCATATGTTTGGGGAAAGATAGTCGGTATGAGCCAATAATGAAGTGGTGAACTATTGACTGGTCTATAGCCACGTCACAAGGTCATGGGGGTTAGCTCCCAGCCGGGTCCCAACGAGCGCCGCCGAGGCTTACTCGGACCGGTCAGCTCGCCCAGCAATGATGCAAACGGCGTGGCTAAATCCGGGGTGCATCTGGTGGTGCCAGTGGCTCGCTTCTCCTGCTTGCCTCATCCTTGTCGTTCAATGGCTCTAGCGAAGGGGTCGACGTCAATCAGCTCCACAGTTAATCCCGGCGCTGGCCGACGGTGTTTCCTTGCTCTGAAACAGCATTGATTGATCTTTATTTGGTTCATTGCGGAGAAGGTAGTAGAGAGCCTGACGTGCTCCGGGCAGAGTCCGGAGTACGGATAGCTCGAAAGAAGTACTCGCTACGAACACTAGTAGCTGTATTGGTTTCATGAGCTCGCTGATCAATTTCCATGATCAACATTACGCGGTTTCAGAAGCAGCAGATCCAGTCGGCGGGCGGATACAGTTACAGTAATTTGGGATCCCTATCGATAGAAGCCGTGTGGAAGGACTGAATTGCCGGCCGGGCGCTCCAGTTTATTGAGACGGACTGGGAGTCTAAGGCGGGTGTGTTGCGACCAGTGACGGATGGCTCGGCTGTCCCTGAGGGATGGACCCAATTGTGTTGGCGAGTGCGACACAAGGCCCCAAGCTTGGTCTATTGTCCCATGGCCCCAACTTCCAAGGTCTGTTCTTTGCTCCTCATGGCCAATCGACCAAGATTCAAGCTCCGAACGGGTTTTGGGAGAGTGAAGCACTTAACGCGGTTTCTGGCGTTCTAGCGTGGGCCCAAGCGGGCGGGTCACGATACCATGATACAAGCGCGATACTGGTCATTTCATCGCGTATCGATCGCGATGGACCAGGCAAGCTAAGATCGAGGGCTGATACAATGGGAGTTCGCCTTTTCCAAAGGCTAGGCTGGATCAAGAATGCATGTGCGATTATGGTGACACAGACCATGAGCGCAATCGTGGAGCGACCAACAATTGCACATTTCGCCTGCGTTGTTCTCTATGTGGGGGATTCATGGAGATGCGTCGAGGCGCGTTGAGTTGAGTTGACCTGCATCTTATTCTTGCAGGATGCAGACCTGGGCGCAAAGGATTCGATGGAGAGATGCCACGTAGGCTGCACCACGCAACCTATTCGACCAAAAGGCTCACCTCGCAATCACCTGTTCGTCAGTCGATCTTCTTGATTGCAAAGAGGAGAATGCCGTCGCATTCGCGCTCGCAGTACCGAGTCGTGCCCGGTTGCTGGTCGATGTCCAGGGACGCAGCTGGTCGGCACGACGCGACAGGCAGCATGCAGCATGTGTGCTTTTGTTGCGCAAGCGTGCATGTGTGGTCGTGACCGCTGCTGAGATATGTGGAGAGATGGGTTGTCAGCAGACTCCAAGTGGTGCAAGACATTGGACGCATGCGGCATCTTGCAGACTACAAGTCAGCACCGAGGTGAAGATGAGGCTAATACTTGGTACGACCGTAGGAGTCTGTTGCAGGTGATTGCAGAATTGCAGATGAGGGCGCACTCTGGATTGATCGAGAAAGCGAGGTTGCACTTTCTGTGATGCCGTCAGCTGCAAAGATTTGGGTTGTCGACGCTTTCAGAATCCAGGACGTGGTATGAGGTCCCCGTTACGAAAGAGAGCGTTCTCGTCTGGAGTCTGGAGTCTGAGCGTGCGCTATTGTCAAAGCTGATGGCTTGTGGTCCAAGCGCATTCGGCACTCGTACGAGTAATTGAGCCATGCGACCGAGCTAGATCATGGCTGAGAGCACAGCTGAAGAATTACAGTTATCAAGATTGTCTGTGCATTGCATGCCAACAAGGTACCTTGGTGCGAGGTAAACAAAAAGTCAGATTACCGCCAGATTACAAAGCCTGACCCCTTGGGTAGCTACTTGTAGGCGGTTGTAGGCTTGTCGCACTGCGTGCACAATTAGAAAGCGGGACCTATGATGGAAGTGGCCACTGGTGACAGCGGCCAGCAACCTGCGCAAACAGGACCGTGTTGAAAGTGGGTAAACCAAAGATCGCCTCGGGTTGGCGACCAGAAGCGAGAAGAGAAAAGAAAAAAGAACATTCACAGTGACAACGCGCACCATGGGGACACGACTCGCCCCGCGGGGGACACCCTGGCGGAGGAGTCGAGGAGGAAGAGAGTAGCCTGTAGTCGGTAGTCTGTAGTCTGTAGCCAGCATGCCTCCGAGCCTCCATGCTTAGAGTTGACTAGGGAGAATTGCGCGGGGCCTGTGTGTTCTGAAAGCAAAGAACAAGAGAAGAAGGTTGATGTCGCAAGGAGCAAGGGAACCCTTGACATCGCAGGGGCTGGAAGTCGATGGCGATATTAGGACACGGAGGAGGCAAATTATACGATGTAATAGGAAAGCCGCAGGTCGGGGTCCAGGGGAATACACAAGAGAAAGTCTACTACTCGTACTCGTACATACGTACGAGAGTTGGCGATGCATTCGCGATCAAAGGAGGATTGACAGGGAGGGCGGCCACGCATCAAGCACCGCTGAATAGTTAGTTGGCAGAATTGGCAACAACGTGTTCAGTTGTGGCACGCTGGCAACGGAAGAGGAACAACCGGCAATAACAGGCGTCCTAACAGGAGTCATAACTAACAATAATGACAATACTACGAGTACTAATCAACAGCGGAGACATCCCAGAGGAAGAGGTGGTTGATGGTGATCGCGTGGGAGCAGTCCTCACAGGCTTACAGAGTACGGAGAACGGAGCACAGCTCACCAGGAGGATGGCCCTCGGCCCCTGGCCTGTACCCACGAGTAGCCCTAGCCCAGTCTCTCACTGCTGGGTTAGTCTCTGGTGCCCCTGTTGCTCTGGGCGTGGAGGCGAGCAGGAACAAGGAACAAGGAACAAGGAACAAGGGGGGTTCTGGCTGGCTGTCATTCGGGTGCCATTTTCCGCTGGGATTCTCGAATTGCTGGCAGATTGACGGTGCCACCGCCTTGTTTGGCCCCGTCAGTCCCCTCGAATTTCACCCGAGAATAGAAGTGCTCTACGGGTGAGGTACGGAGTACTCGGTATATTCGCAGGGAATCCTGCGTACTCCGTAGTACGAGGTAGTGTGCCGTGCCAGGTGCTAGGTGCCAGGTGCTAGGTGCCAGGTCCCTCGTCTGGCCTGGCGTGGAGGCGTCACAGGCGTTAAACACCGCCGAGCCCACGACCCACGACCCACGACCCACGACCAGCGACCAGCGACCAGCGACCCACGCGCCCCCAAAACTAAAAAAGACGAATGCAGCAAATTCTGGCCGCCAGGACTCCAAAACTCAGGAACTCAGGAACCAGTCGTCCGTGCCGGGTGCCGTGGAATTATGATGTTATGACTGGGGAGCCGTTGACAGAGGAGACAGTTGAATGGGTCCCCTCGTTGTAGCTCCACGCACACTTCCTCATCCTGGCCTCTTCTCTGGCTTCCTGCCATGCCCCCAAAATAAAAGACGGACTGACCAGCAGCGCGGATACCAGGTCGATACCGTACGCCGTCCGTCCCCGTAGCTTCGCGACGACTGCTAGTTCTGGTGCCCTGAGTTGAGAGTCACCAAACTGGCACCACCACACACATTTTCCACTCGCTTGCCCGTTTTCCTGCGCTTCTCACCAAAGTCACATCCACATCCACATCCACATCCACACTGGCATCCCTTCTCTTCCTATTCCAGTCCTATCCCACTCTTCATTTCTGCACATTGTGCTGTCGCGCACTATTCGCTCCTTGCCCCGTCCAGCTCACACCTTTCCACTTCTCCACGCATACCCTCGACCACCATCCCTCGACCTTGCAATCCTTCCACTCAAGCGCCTGGCTTTGAAACTTGTCCCAGTTCTATTTTGTCTTGTGCTGTGCACCTTCCATTATCATAAGACTCTAGAGCAGACAGCTGGCTTGCTTCTGTCTCGTCCCTTCCTTTGTTCGACCACTTCCCCCTGCGAACGGTCATCAAGAGTCATCGTCAACACCTCACCCCCAGAACACCTCACCACAACTCACCCGACCTGCCCACACGAGGCTCGCCATTACATCTGGTAGTCCTGTCGCCTATCGGCTGACGGCATAAGTCTCTGGACACTTCCACCTCGCCTGCTACAGTCACCGGCTGCACCTCGACCAATACTGCAACCCTCCCAAGGGCCCGATCTTGCCCTACGCAGCCTGACGCTCGACACCGCCTACCACGCGTGGTACTTTGTCTGCTCCCTGCATTGCAGCTGCATCAGGGCCAATCGAGCCTCCAACTCTATCAGGCGCTCCAGTCATGGACACCATGGCCAGGATGTCCTAGCCATCACGAGAGACTGCAGTTTTGCCGTCCCGAGTTTGTCAGAATACCACTCCCGGAGAGCATAATGAAGCTGTCAAAGTACCATACACAGAGCTGGACTCACTTATACTGCGAATCTCGACCCTAACACTACAATTTTCAGACGCTTGAAAGCAAAATTTCACCCATCCTTCTCCTGCATCATGATATCTGCCTCTGCATCGCCCTCCATGAGGGCCTTGCATAGCCGCGACCCTTCACCATCCCCACGCACACACCCTCTAGCTCGTATGCCATCGATACAGCGAGTCAACAACACTATTCCTCAAGGGTTCTCGCTTACGCCAGCTTCTGCGAACAGCGCCTCATCAGTTGCGGCGAGCCCTTACCTTCCTTCTCTAACTTCTTCTCCGCTGGCATCGCAATCTCTAACCCAGTTTTCTCATCTTGGGAGTCCCGCGCCCCTTGAACTCCCGGAATCTATTGTCTCCAGTTCTCAGCCCTCTATTCACCAACGGGAACCTACCTCGGCATCTAAATCTGCTGGAATTATACGCAAGTTGTCTCAGAGTGCGAGAGATGGTGTCTCCTCTACCCGCCAGATCCTGAGGCGGAAGGCGTCTTCATCCGCCCAAAGTCGTCGAGATGAAAGCACAGGCCCTATCACACGCCGCCGGAGCGACAGCAAGACTACTGCTGCCGCTACCAGCCAGCCAGAGACACCCTCTTACGATCCCCTCCCAAATACGGACTTCCACGCCGGCCTGGGTCTGTTTGATACCATGAGCCTCTCCAGTGAACCCACGTTGATGGACGCTAGTCCTGAAGGTCAAGCTCCGTGTATCCCAGAACGTCTCGTACGTGGATGTCTATTGACCAAAATTACCAAGAACAAGAAGCAGGAGAAATTGTTCTTCCTAGATGTGGAAGGTTCTCGTGTGTCTTGGAGAGGAGCTGTCACAATGAAAGCCTTTCACATCGACAATATCAAGAGTATACGGAGCGGAGAGGAGGCAGCCAGCTACCAACAGGAACTCCGTGGTGAAGCCGTCGATTCTGAGCTCTGCTTCACCATCAATTATGCCGCCTCGGACTCTTCTAAACAGGTCAAGACGCTACATCTGGTCGCTCACACTCACTCCGACCTTCAACTATGGCTAGAGACCCTCGAAAGTGTTTCCAAGCATCGCGAAGACTTGATGACGAGTATGATAGGGTCCACAGAAAGGGAGTCGGTCATCCGTGCCCACTGGGATAACGAGATTGAGAAGCGCTCCCACAGACCTGATCAAGCCAAGGTTGATGGCCTTGACTTATCTGCCATTCGATCTCTTTGCCGCAAGCTCCATATCCACGCCCCGGAGAAAGAACTGGAACTGCAATTCAATACTGCAGACGCCTCAAACTCAAACATGCTCAACTATGAGGGCTTCAGAGATTTCGTGAGACGCCTTCGCGAGCGCCGAGACATCAAGAAGATCTTTAATGACCTCAAGGATGACTCCATACCCGGAATCACACGTTCCCAGGTGGTTTGGTTCCTCGAAAATGTACAAGGCATCAGTTTCAACACAGTCTCGGAGGCGTCCATTTGGTCTGACAAATTGGATGATCTCATCTCACATTCATTTCTAGATGACCCAACAATGCGAGGCTCTGGTTTGGTGGACCTCAACGCTTTTGCATCATTCATCATGTCCAAGGACTGCCACGTCTATTCTCAAGGAGAAGCATCAGCGCCTCGATTTGATCGCCCCCTCAACGAATATTTCATCTCCAGTTCCCATAACACTTATCTTACTGGATGGCAAGTGGGCGGTACCTCCTCAGCAGAAGCTTACATCACCGCCCTTCGCCATGGGTGTCGCTGCATCGAGATCGACTGCTGGAATGGTTCCGACGGCAAGCCAAGAGTCACACATGGTCGTACCCGGACCACTTCTGTGCTGTTCTTGGATTGTATCAATGCGATCAATAGATGTGCTTTTGATGTCTCTCCTTACCCACTCATCATCTCTCTGGAGGTGCATTGCGACCTGGAACAGCAGGCGAAAATGGTTCAGATCATGACCGAGGTGCTTGGGGAGCGACTTTTAGTCCATCCTCTACCCAATTCCACGACAAAGCTGCCCTCACCAGAGCAACTAAAGCACAAGATCCTGATCAAGGTGAAATCTACAGAGCTTCATGCTGATTTAGCCGCCTCTCGCCGCGCAACCTCTTTGCGTCGCGACCGCAGTGGGAGCTCGCCAACTCGCGGGCCGCAGTCCTTGACAGCTAATTGGCTTGAACCCACGACAGCCTTTGCTTCTAGCCCATCTTTGATCACACCCCCAGAATCAATCTACTCTCCAGTTACCGATCGGTCGGTCGTTGCAACAAGCGCAAGCAGTGGTGAGGATGAAAGCGATGTTGCCCCATCCTCACCTCCTGCGGACACCCAACGGCAGAATCCCAAATTGAGCAAAGTTGGTCCCCTTCTTTCCGCACTTGGAGTTTACATGAAGGGTTACACACTCCGAGAGAGCCGTGATCTTCGTTTTCAACAATACAATCACATCTTCTCCCTGAACGAGAATCGAGCCATCGAGCTTTGCCAGTCGGTAGAGGATAAGGTGCTCTTCGAAGACCATAATCTTGACTACATGTGCCGTGTGTATCCGAAGAATTTGCGGGTACAGTCCTCCAACTTTGACCCGAATACGTTCTGGCGACGGGGAGTCCAGATGGTTGCACTGAACTGGCAGACTTATGATGCGCACATGCAGATGAATCAGGCAATGTTTGCCGCCGGCACTGATGCCTATGGCTATGTGCTAAAGCCTGAATATCTGCGCAAAACTCGAACCAAGCCAGGTGATTTCGAACACAGGGTGAAATTGCCGCGTTACAAGACGAGGTTCTCTGTGCAAATCATCTCAGCCCAACAATTACCGCGACCGGCCAACATGAGCAACCAAACCCCACTCAATCCGTTCATTGAAGTTCAGATGTTCAGTGCCGAGGATCGAGCACGTGGCATTGCAAATGGCTCCGGCGGACAGGAACCATATTCCAATGGTTATCACGGGATAGGCTCACCATATCGTCGACAGACACAGATCGTTCTTGGAAATGGTTACAATCCTCAGTTTGGAGAGACCATCGAACTATCGTTGGAGACCAAGTATCCCGAGTTGGTCTTCGTCCGATTCATCGTCTTCAACTCGGACGATGGCAGACCATACGGCAAAGGTGTCAAGCAGCTGGCCGCCTTCACGGCCAAGCTCGACAGTCTTCAAAAGGGCTATAGGCACCTGCCTCTGTACAATGGATACGGCGAGGAGTTTATCTTTTCCACTTTATTCTGCAAGATTGCCAAGCAAGAGCCAAAATTGATGCCGTGGTCATTGCAAGACGTCAATGACCGGCCAACCAGGCCGAACATGTTCCGGGGCATTCTCTCACGTGGACTGTCTGGGGACCGTGGCAGGGACCGGTCCACTAGCAGTGTTGAGGATTTGCGCAAACGGGATCAGCGTTATATCAATCGAGAAATTGAAGAGACTGTTGTCAAGCGCTGACGCTGAGCACGCATAGGCATGGGCATGGGCATGGGCATATGGAATATTTGTACTAACGCTTGGAGTGGGAGTTTGGTTTTGAAAGAGATACCCCGAAAAGTATATGACTGGATGACATACTGTTAGATCTGCATGTCCGGCAACGGACCTTTCATTCTACTTTCGCTCTGCTTATCGAGCTGGATTGGCATCGTCATTGCTTTTTTTTCTCTTATGTACGATTAGATAGACTGCAAGACACTAGTTTGTTGGAAATAAGGTATCAGGTGAAAATGTCGAACTGTTGAGCTGCCCTTTCCCTGGGCCATTTGCGAGTCGCACGAGCAAGTCAATATCTGATCATACGAGTCTAAAGCACGGGCTGCTCCGTACTGTACTACGGACGCATGTCAGGCCTTACACCGACAGCCTTACCGAGTATTATACAAGCCTTCACCACCAGCTGACTTTTGGGACCCAGCCGGTGAAAACCTGAGCACCAAATGACCAGATCAAGCACCTGGAAGGGGCAAGTACCCGCTTTGATTATGAGCTTACTCCTCTCTACCCAATTGTCCTCTCTCTCAATCTCTGTCTGGCGGACTTGGTGCCACTGGTGGCGGTGGGTCCCGGGCGGATGACTGACGCCCGGGCGGGCAAGGCTCAGCGGCTTGGCTTGCAGTAGTTACTCGTACAACTCAGTGAACCAGCAGCCCGCCAAAGCAGCTTTTCTCAACCTCCCCACGTCCAGCCCGACACTTTTCAACTCGAACCACAAGGCTGCCCTGTGAGTGGCTGTGTCCAAAAACGCCTGCTGCAGAGGTCCGTCGTTGCAGCATGTCGCCCTCCGCCTGCTCCTCATTCTAAGATACTCGACCTCTATACCATTCCTGCTAGTCCTCATCATGAGCGGAGCCTACACTGCCGACAATTAGCTGTGGCAGCAACCGACGTGGATTACAGGGACCAGAGGCAGAGGGCAGAGTCCAGGTCAGTTGAGTCAAAATGGCTCTCAAGTGGATAGAGTCCTATGTATCGAACAACCAAGGCTTCCAGCTCGATATTGTCGGTGAGTCCCGAGCACCTCAGCCAGGCTGTTGGCCTCAACTGCAAGGCACAGATGCACTGACATGGCCTTCTTCGCCAGGTTTCCTCGCCATCCTTGGAGAAGGTTCCGTTGAGACCATTGCCCAAGTTGCGACTTTGAGTTATCTCATCTACGTTCCCCGACTCCTACCTGCGCCCCAGATATTCATTAGACCCTCGCGGCCAGAAAAGCTTGAGACGACCGCGAATGCTAAAGTTATTGGCGTCCACTCCGGTAATACCGGAGAGGACATCCATCACGTAGCTCATGCATTACATCGTGGTGACAAGTTGCCTCCTAATACCGTGAGCTGCGTCCGGGTCAAAGAGAATGAAAACCCTCGACCATCGATTAAACGCTTTGGCCCGTTAGCATGGCTGTCATTCTTGGGATTTGCCTTGTCGGCAACATTGCTGGGACTATCTTTATATTATCGTGACGGGTAAGTAGAGGTGGAGGTGGAGGTGGCTGTGCTGAAGACTAAGGGCTCACCATTTGTTCTAGCATGTCCCTACTTGCTACGCTCCTGCTTTCCTTCCTGGGCACTGTTACTGGTATTGCCAATAAGTGGAAACCCACCCCCAACGACCCGAAACCTGATCCTCATTCGCCTCCTGGGGATGTTGTAATCAAATACCCACAAGGAGCCTTCATTGTGGTGACATGTGAGGAACGGACGGCCAGATACCTCTATTTCAACCCTAGCGAAAGGTGCATTTATTCTGTCAAGAGCACTGCCATCTATCGAGGTCTCTCGCTAGTGTCAACGCTGTTGCTCATGGGTGGAGTCATCTCTTTAGCCAACGCCCGCATAGAAACTCAAACTGCCTTCGCAGGATCTTATATGCTGATCAATAT
This sequence comes from Exophiala aquamarina CBS 119918, assembly GCF_000709125.1. NCBI lineage: Eukaryota > Fungi > Ascomycota > Eurotiomycetes > Chaetothyriales > Herpotrichiellaceae > Exophiala > Exophiala aquamarina. Next base: position 986,346 of record NW_013550580.1, read on the forward strand.
CTTTTACTGGATTGGGGCTGCCTTACCACCCGCCCAGCACTGGGATCTCAGCCGACTTGAAGTGTCCCACATCGAAGTCAAGGGAGGTACGCCGCCTCGATCGGCTAGACTCGACAACGTCAATCCAACCTACACTGAGGCTCTATGGAAAGCCATTGCAGTGACCGGCACCAGTAATTGGGTCAAAGAAGCTGGCTGGGCACCCAAAACTCCGGCATGGAACGACTGGCTCAATGAGGCCGAGGAAGCCGCACTGGGGGAGCCACTACAGAGCAGCAAGTATGTGGCGGAGACTGGGAAAGAAGTTGAGGTCTGGACGATTCGCAACTGGGACAGCCGGAATGCATTGTCAACCTTACTGCGGACGACAACCGACCGGTTCAATACGAAGAAATGAAGAGAAAAGTTCGACTCTGGACTGTTGTGTCTTCCTAGGACTACAGCGGAAGGCTCCCTACGATGACGGAATGAGATAATGACATGATGAACGACTCCAACGACTGCATGAGTCTGCGCTGCAGACAACGCTATATTCAAGATAGTAGACCGCTTAGCATACCTAGGCACTAGCATATGATAGATAGGGCTTGTCCTCTACAACTACATTTCCAAGTTGTCTGAAGAACAACTTGCAAACCCAGAGAAAAGGAATCAGGGGTTGATTCGTCGTGGAATGAGATCGATGAGACAGAGTTGTGTGTATGTTTTCTGAATGCAATGCCCGGATCTCTGCGAGGACAAACCCCTTGGTTGCCGACCCGTTTATCCAACACTGAAGCTTACAAGTAGGTTCACCGAACCCCCACCCGACCTCTTGATCTGACTTGAGAAATCTTGGCGCACAATCGCCCGGCCGCAGGCTCAATTCCATCTACAACCAACATTTTCCCCTCCTTGGTCTGCAACCACATTCGAGTTGAGTCGATTGATCTCGCTCAATATAAATTCCACAAAAGAGGCTCGTAAGTCTCCCTGTTCCTCGACAAGATGTAGACGAGAATCTTTGCATGTTGCTGCGGAGGAGGTCTGCAGCGCAAAATGCTGATTCGTGGATTTTACAGTGAACCGACCACAGTCCTGAGACTGGGAACCCGGCATCATGCCTTTCACAAAGCTGTATGTGTACCTCTCGACTTTCGGAATTTGACAAACTCACCAAGCAACCTAGTGTCAAGAATTCCCCCTACTTCTCACGCTTCCAGACCAAGTACAAGCGCAGACGAGCCGGCAAGGTCAGACACCAACCTCGGCCCCTTGAACTCGCACATTGACTGACAATACAATCATAGACCGATTACTATGCACGAAAGCGGTTGATTTCTCAAGCCAAGAACAAATACAATGCTCCCAAATACCGCCTCGTCGTTCGCTTCACTAACCGCGACATCATTGCGCAACTTGTGACTGCTGAACTCACTGGTGACAAGGTCTTCGTTGCTGCGTACGCCCACGAGCTCAAGAGATATGGCATCAACAACGGTCTGACCAACTGGTCTGCTGCCTACGCCACCGGTCTCCTTCTGGCCCGCCGAGCTCTCAAGAAACTCGACCTGGATGAGGACTTTACTGGGGTTGAGGAGGCCGATGGAGAATTCAAACTCACCGAGGCCGCTGAAGGCGAAGATGGCGAAGGACGTCGACCTTTCAAGGCTTTCCTCGATGTTGGTCTTCACCGGACTTCCACTGGTGCTCGCGTCTTTGGTGCCTTGAAGGGTGCCTCTGACGGCGGCCTCTACATCCCCCACAACGAGAAGCGTTTCCCCGGATACGACCAAGAGAGCAAAGAACTTGATGCTGACACGCTTCGCAAGTACATCTTTGGCGGTCACGTGGCTGAGTACATGGAGACTCTAGCTGATGACGATGAGGAGCGCTACAAGTCCCAATTCAGCAAATACATTGACAACGATGTCGAAGCTGATGGTCTGGAAGAACTCTACAGCGAGGCTCATGCTGCTATCCGTGAGGATCCCTTCAAGAAGGATGAGGATGAGGGCGAGAAGAAGAGCAAGGATGAGTGGAAGGCTGAAGGCAAGAAGCACCGCCAACAAAAGCTTTCCAAGGAGGAGAAGGAACAGAGAATCAAGGAGAAGATTGCATCTCTTGCCTCTTGATTTTTTCCGCCGCTCTTACAAAGAAGCACGTGAATTAATTAGGCTGTGCGCCTTGTGGCTTTGGTGGCTTGAAAACTGGGCGATGACTTCTTGTCACGATGGTTAGTCATCAAAGCCAACTCCATCTCATTCTCTTTATTTGAGAGATGATTACACATATGTATGTGCAGTGCGGAAGACCTGCAAAATCCTCGAAAATTCCCAAGTGCGAATGAGTTTGATGACAAAACATAACACATTCTCGGCCGATTCTTCGTGCTCGGCGTCCATACATTTCTGAGTCCCACACAAGATAACCTGACAAGAAAGTTCCTTACCTTAGCATTTAAAGAGCATTATTTGAGGATCGCCCCGTAATCGCCCGTGGCACCAGCTGAGGACCTCGGGCTCTCATGGGCTGCGTGACATATGATAGTCACCCTCCATACCTGTACCTAGGTATACCGTACTCTGGCCGGCGGTCCTCTTTGCCATCCAAGTCAGCATCTGGATTAGACCGATCGGTTTCCAGTCTTGATCCTATCGAGGCAAAGAAAGTATCATCAACCTGTGTGTAAGGATGGAGGTCTGGAGGTCATCTGGCAAATCCAAGTCCTAACTAGGCCCTGTAATTAAGACCACGGTCCAGGTCAGGACAGGATGAGAGACTTGCAGTAATGCTCCGTCTTTGTGGTCCTGCGAGTAAGAAAGAGTAGCCGACTTATGTTGCCGTCAAGTAGTAGGATCCCCGTAGATCCCATGACTCCCACTCGGCAGTCCGCACACACGCTCTATCGCTTGTCCCGCAATTACTTCTAAGGAATACCAAGTCTCTGCGGCACCCCAACAAGCCTAGGAATCCAGAAATTGTCCTCCTCGACGAGTTGGAATTGCGGTTTCCCTACGTAAATGGCGTGGAGGAAGCGGGCCACAGCGAGTCCAATGACCGCATAACCAGCAGAAAGCACGGCAACAGTCGAGACTTCGCACTGAGATCCAGACCGAGCGCCGCGCCCAAAAACGCCAGCCAGCGGGCAGCCGATCGCCTTGAGAGGCCCCAAACTCCCAGGCAGTGATCAGCCTCAGGCTTAAGCTCGGCCGCCAATTCGAGAACCCCGCCCCGCCGCCCAAGTTCGAGATGCTCACTTCGAATGAAACTCTAGCATCTCGTCAGCTTTGAAATCGCACTCACACACTCCCCGTCGATGTAAAATGCCTGTTGGCAGAGCGGCTTAACCCACTCCTTACATCAACGGTCGACTGCCCTGGGCTTCAGAAATACTGTGACCCTCCCAGACCAAGCAGCTGGGCAACCATGGCGGCAACAAATGAAGGTAGTCTGGATGTGGACTGGCTGCTCCATTCTAAGAAAGGTATGTTCGCATGATGCTGAGTCCACCGCGCATGTAACGTCTGTGACAAATTACTTGCTCGCTCGCTTCACGTGTGGATGCACATGTTTCATTCTATTAAGAGCGCTAACATTTCGCTCAGAGCACCCCCAACATGTCGGGAAGAAGCCCAGCCGACAGCCAGCATCTCGAACTCACATTCCTCCGAAGATCGATCACATCGAGCCAACGCCACCACACACGCCAACAGAGAAGGCAGAGTCAATAGAGCCAACGCCACCAAATCCATCTAATCACGAAGAGGACTCTATTCCTCCGGACCAGAAGCCCAAAGAGAAGCCCAAAGAGAAGCCCAAAGAGAAGTCCAACAAAGAGAGGGGAGACGCTCTACAGTTTGCGGCGGAGAAGATCGTTGGGTCGACGCATCATTCACGCCCTCCCTTGGCGAGAGGACCAAGTAATGAAGATCCCAAAAAAAGTCTCAAACCTGGTGCTACAAATAAGAAGGATGGCAGAAGAAGCTCCTGGATAGCAAGCTTCAGTTCGAAGTTTTCGTCGTCGAATTCCCCACAAACATCTCGAAATTCCAGTGTTGATAGTGTTTCCGTTGCAAACGGATCTGGCAGCCCACCGCAACCCAGCCCTAAGATCGAGCTGACCAATCCTTTCAACAAGGCTCAACCAGTCAAGGATGGACAGAAGGAGACCAAGAAAGACGAGAACAAACCCGCCCCCGTCGTTCATACGCCGCGCAGACAATCTGTCCTTGTGGCTGCTGGAAAGGAAACAAAATTGGACCATCCTGGATTTCTCTCCAGCGCTCTTCGCAGGTTGTCATCCTCCACCAACGCCAACATGGGAAAGGGTACTAATAGTGGTGCCGTCTGCCCACGAAAGGTGATGAACATTGACCAAAATCGTGAACGGATCAAAATCGGCGAGTTCGACCAAAATAAGCTCAAAAGGGTAGCATTTTGTGTGGACGTAGAAATAGCCGGGTTTGCGTCTCAAGCAGACGAGGAGCCTGAGCAACTCACTCGCCCTCCTGTGTCAAGTGCCCAGAAGCAGACTCACGGAACCCCAGAGAATCAAGCAACCGAGAAGAAGGACTCCAAGGATGCCCGAATGAAAGATAAAGGAGAGGGTGCAGCACTGAAGAATCCCTCCGCTGCCAGTGAGGAGAAGGAGGAACTTGGTCAGACTAAGATTGACACCCAGATCGAGGCCGATGAGGCTAAGCCCTCAGATGCTGCTCCTGACAAGGAGGGTCATTTATCACCAGACTTTCCATCCCCACTGCCTGGGACGCGCAAAAAGGAGAAGAAGAAGCGCTCCGAGGCTGAACGAAAAGAGCGCAAAGAGCGAAAGCGGAAACACGCCGAGGCCAATGGTTTAGTTCCGCTGGAACTCACAAGAGAAGATTCGGACTCGGACTCAAGCCCGAGTAACACTCCTGAAGGCACCTCGACTCCTAGAAGATCTGGTGAGGGGCCCACAACCGACCCTCTTCGTATCTACAAACGATGTTGTCAGCTTCGAGAAACGACAGTTCTGAGTCGCATGAAGGAGCAGATCTCAAAACCATCCGCCACTTTAGCGGAAGCACCGGGCACGGTCGCCGTCATGGACCTTACTGGCATGCAATTCCAACTGCAGGACATTGTCACACTCGGTGACTGGCTTGCTGTTGTGCCGGTGCGGAAGCTGATTCTAGATGGATGCGGCCTTACAGACGAAGGTGTTCGAGTGGTCTTGTCCGGCCTTTGTGGCTGTAAATCAGCAGAACAGGCCCGCCAAAACAGAAAATTACCCAAACGGCTGAGCGGCAAGAAAGGCACTGAACAGATGGGTATGATAGAACGACTTTCGTTGAAGAACAATCCCAACATTACGAATCTGGGCTGGAAGCATATTGGCTTGTTCATGCATATGTCCAAGTCACTGAAAGCTATCGATCTCTCGGGCATTCCCTTTCCCAAAAACGGAGATCTCTCCCGCACCTCGTCGACCACCAGCTCGCTGAGTACCAACTCGACCGATCCTACTCCCAAATCTACCGATGTGGGTTCCCTGATTGTTCGTGCTCTTGCTCAGCGGTTAGGCGATAAGCTGGAAGAGCTTGTGCTGAGTGACTGTGGCCTTTCAACAGCGAATGTTCGTGACATTGTGGACTGTGCAATCAAAGTCAAGATCCGGCGACTTGGTCTTGCGGAAGATAATCTGAACGAAGAATCTCTTGAGCATGTGGCACGATACATCAAATCAGGTGCTTGTGAGGGCCTCGATCTCGGTGGCAATGATCTTCACGGCATCGGGAAGATCGTGGCAGATGCTCCTGATGCTGACAATCCGTTGTTTGCTATAAGTCTCTCGAATTGTAACTTGGATCCTCACGATCTAAGTACTATTCTCAGTCCGTTCTCCAAGCTGACGAACCTGAAGTTCATCGACTTGTCCCGCAATAAAGGCATGTTTGAGAACAAGCCGGACGCAGTCCCAATCCTTCGAAAGCTTCTCCCGAGATTACATCCTCTAAGGCGTATCCACCTGAACGATGTGGGAATGACACCCGATCAAGCTATCGCCCTGGCTGAAATTCTACCTGATTGTCCTGCAATGGCACATCTTGCCATTCTAGAGAACGAGCCTTTGATGCTTGCTATGAACTCCAAGAAAGGAACTGCGCAGGAAGAAGCTTGCGCAGTATTTGCCTCTCTAATGACTGCAGTCAGGGTGTCTGAAACTATCGTCGCTATTGAGATTGAAGTACCGAGTGCAGAAAGTAGCGAAGTGGTCAAGGCTTTAGCCTCGCAAGTTGTCGCTTACAGCTTACGAAACATGGAACACACGACACTTGACGAGGTTGGCGTGAAAGCTGCTGGCAATGCAAATGCAGATGCTCCCGAGGTTCTACTTCAACTGGTTGGCCATATGGATGGTTATCCGGTCAACCATAATCAGGATGAGCCCGCGGCACCTGATGAAGACTACATGATAGCCTCGACAGGAATTGTGAAGGCGCTTGGGATCTGTTTGGGAAGCAAGGATACTAATAGCCGTTCACACTCAAGAAATATTACTCCTACCGCGAGCGGCACTGCTACTCCACGGCAGGGTGCCGCTCGAAGGAAAGACATGTCGAAACCTCGAGATGTGAGCTTAGAACTTTGTGAAAGTGCCAGAAAGATCAGGATGAGGCTGAGACCTGTACTGGTCAGAGAGGATCAAGCTGGAAACGATGCGAATTACCGTCAGTTTCGAAATTCCGTCTTCATTCCCCGTACTGACGATTGTGCAGGTCGATTATTGATGCTTGATCAAACGCTGCAACGGATGATTCAGCGCTTTGAAGACGAGTATCCTGAGACCAAGGTGCCTGATCCCTTTCCACCAGTATCAAATGGAATCCCGTCACCCGACCCATCAATGGCCGATGCGTCCATGCTGTCGGCTTCAGTCGACTCAAACGGGCTAGCTACAATCAACTCGGCTGAAGAGTATTTCCCGAGCGAGGATGGGTCGACGGCAGGTCAGCTGCCCGCGAAACTGTCGCGAACACCTTCAAACACATCTCTAGCATCGAAACTCTTCACCGACGAGGAGGGTCGGATGCACCGATTTGGACAGAACCTTCGACGAGAGATCCTCAAGCCGACCGGGGTGGACGACCACCTTCACGGAACAAGTACAAGCGACAGACCTGAGTCCGAATCACTAGCAGCTCTTCGAGCTCGATTAGAAGAACTCGGAGGGGATGAAATCCGAGAAAAGGTCGAACACGATGGCGTGGACAATGTCGTCCGAGAGCTTGGCATCAACGCCCAAGAACTCTTGATGATGAAACATCAAGACCCGGAGGGCTTCGAGGCGTTTCGAAGTTCGCAGCTGGCTGCGCAGATCAATGCTGGCTACATTGATCGGGATGAGAAGGCTGTGCATGAAGGATTAAGGAATGACGCAAACTAGGCCATGCCATGCTTCAGGAGGAGGGGAGGTGCACTCATTTGATGATTTTCCAATACAATCGAGCCAGCTAGCCAGGCTGAGCTCCTGCTCCTGCACTTACTGACGACTTTGGTGTTTGCGTTCTGAGCGATAGTGATCTATGAAGGACTGATACCATTGCTATGTATGCACCAGATTTATGATGAGACGAGATGAACAATAATATCTACGCTGGTTCACGAAGCGGTGATCACTGCCTGAATGTCAACCTGGCTGCCGTAAATTTAGGCTCGGGGGGGGGGGGAGGAGCAGCCTGGTCACGGATCTAATCACGTGCTGGGACTTCTCCACGCCGCGCTCCTGGTTGACTTGATCCTCCGCAGTTGACCGAGTTCAGGTTCGGTTTCACTGACTTGAGCGCGTCACAACAGCGATCGTCAACAATCGTCCAACCGTGCCTTCCTAGCCAAAGTTTTCGTAGATGGCACAAGCGATCAGCCACTCGGAGAAAGAATGACTTTCATGCTCCGCAAAGCGCCTTCGATCTTGTCGACGCCCACGACCTGAGGGATCCCGGTGAGCCGCAAGTTGCAAGTGGACTTCTCGAACTTCAGGAGCAAACCACGATGGCTGGCAACAATGCATTCCCACAGCTTGATACTCAAATGGGTGCTGCCAATAGAGCAGGTGCGCCTCCAACGGCGACTGCGATGGGCGGCGCACTGAACGGCAATGGAGCGGGAGCAGCTGCTAATTACATGGCACCGCTTCCCGTGGGACATCAACAAGACTTGAACTTTCTCTACGCACAAATCCAAGAACTCGGGTCGATCCTGAGAAGCAATCGTGATAAAGTCAACGTGATCACACGTACTGCCGAGGAGGTGGCTGTAAGCACATGCACCACTCTGCTCGACGTATTGATGCTAATATTATTTGAAGAAACGCACCAATGGCTCAATTCCAGACAGTGATGGCAGTCACGAGGGCGATAGTGAGTCCCTGGTCGTTTGCATGTAATTTTTTTTACGCGCTAATCATCTTGATTTAGAAGCACGAGTCCGGGAACTGGAGCGGGAACTGGCCAAGTCCAACCACATCATCTCCCTGTACAAGCACGAGCAGACGGAGAACACGAATCTGATAGCGATGTATGAAGATGCCCTGGGCACAGCTACGGAACAGATTCGGAACTATTGCACCGACGTCGAGTCACGATTCCTCGCCCAACGCAAACACTACAACAACCTACTGCAGCAGGAGAAGGATGAGCATCTCCAAAGCCGGCTGGACCGCGACCACTGGCAAGCGCAGACACTGAAGGTCTCCGAGATGATTCGGACGGCGAGTCGTTTACGTACGGATGAGTGGTCTGAGGAATACGCTGTTATTTCGGGCCTTCAGAGCGAGGTCAGATGCCTGCGCCGTTGCTTGGGGATGGAGCCTGAGAAAGCCGAAAACGAAACTGGCTGGAGCTATCTTAAAGAGCTCCCTCTGACTGATCAGGCGTAGCCTGTTATGTCCCCGAGTATCGCGGGTATAGTTGCAGCGACGAGAGGATGACACCTTAAAGCTCGGGGACGTTCGTGGAATGTCAGTGGGGTTGGGGTGCTCATGTCGGCTGGTGGTGGCAATTGTTGGGCTGAGTGAGGTGATTGACAACGAGGAAATCGCCAGCCACCATGAGAAGAAACAGCCCAGCAATGGCAACACAGATGCATGCACTTTAACACGACATATGCCTCGATATCGACGGGCTCCTTGAGCTGAGCCGGGCTGGGTCCGTCGACGTCTGCGGACAAACCTGGATGGTAGAGGCGCGATTTGTGCCATCGTTTCAGGTGGACAGGAAAAAAGGTCCTCCTCGATTCATGGGCGCCTTGACATTGTCTGACGCAGGAGAAGCCCGGAGCAAGGACGACTATGGTGTGAGCTTCTGGGGGATGTTCCATGCTGCATTGTAGTGGGGACACATTTCTGGCCTACGTTCCGTTTACAGCGCCCGATTAGGACTTCTGGGCCCTTCTGAGAGTGTCAGTATAGGACGACCAATCCGGATATGGGTGGTGTGGCCGGACGAGAACATCGGCCTGTCTGAGGGAGAAACCCAGAGCCAGGTGGAAAAGGGTATAGTGGGTCAGGAGCAAGGCGCGAAAACTGGGGAATCGGTACGTGAAGATGTCAATCAAATCCACGGCGATGGCTTCCCTAGCCCGAGAAGAGTTTTTTCGGATATGGACATGGAGTACGGAGTGCTGGTCCACCAGCCCAGGTGGTCTGGGTGTCGGATTGACACGTAGTCAGGGCTATCTAGTGCTGGGAAACGTGCAGTAACTTTTGCTGTGGACTGTTTTTCACGTGAAGTCGTGCCCAACCACCCTACGGGTGCCAGATGGCCCAGAGGGAGTTGGACGTGGAGAGGGCATTCTTCATCTTCATTCTCGATCTTGTTCTGTTTGCATACCATCTCAGGGTCTTTGTTGTTACATCGCACGACCATCTATGGTCGAACACAGTACTGTAGACAATGCAGAACACACCACTTGCTTGTTGTGCAAAGCCATTCCATCATGAGAGCTGACGGGGCCACGGCAAAACACGGCCTCCAGTCTGTGCTCTTCTCGCACCGTCCTCCATTGTGCCCGCCACTGGTGTGGTGGGCTGATTGTTTCTCCCTCGACCTCATCCTCTTCGGATCTCTTGAGCGCTGAACGACATGTCTTTGACGTGTTTGACAGCCCTTCTTCCAACGCGTCGCTCCAACACTGCCCTACGAGGCGTCGAGGACATTCAAGATTAGGCTACGGGAACCTCCTGCGTGCCTGGATCTTCAGCTTCGCGGCCTTCTACATATCCCGGATCGCAACTGGTGGGAACGGCAGACCGCAGACCGCAGACCGCAGACCTCCCTGGGCTTGTGCGGCGGCTCTAGACAAGGTCCTTCTTATCCTCGTGCTAAGGCGGGCGGCAGATGGCCTTGTATGCAGGAGTGGCAGTTGGCACAGAGGCAGAGATGCAGAGATGCAGAGATGCAGAGATGCAGAGATGCAGAGAGGCGCCCAGCCCCGGCTGGACCCTTTGCATCATCACTTGCGCATACGGAGCAGCTGTCAACATACATCCGCGTCCTCGCCACCCACGAGTTGACAGCTTCGAGCTCGAGCTCGAGCTCCCTGTTGTTTTGTTTGCCGGTTTGCTGGGCAATTGCCACTCTTTATACTTTGCACGCCCCCTTCTTGACCACGACCACGACCACCCTCCACGGGGTTCCCACAACAATCCTGCCAATCCACCGATTCCATCCTTTCCCTAGAATGCTTCCCATGCTTGCCGGCTTGGCGAGCCTTCCACCGAGTCCTGCAGAATCTTCTTGCACGCGACGACCTCTCGCTTTGCTGGCTTGGTCCGTACGCTCTGCGAGGTGCGAGGTCTTCTGGAGCACCCCCCGTGTATCCACTTCTTCCGGCCTCGCCTCGCCTCGCCTCGCCTCGCCAACTACCGTTCGCTTCCGTCCGGCATGCCCATTCAAAGCACGCAGCCACTTGGTAGCTGCTGTACTCGTACAGGGCGTGACTAACTACTACATAGGTATTCACGGTCGATACCTATTCGGGGTTTGATCAAGCCTGCATGCAGGGCCCTTGCCCTTCTCAGCCAGGTGGTGCTATAGACAGCGCTACCTACATACACACTTTTGTCAAATGCTTTACGTTGGCAGGCCCATCAGCATCCAGAGCCGGAGCAAACCCCTTCTTTCCTGCTAGGTGCCCGCGTCAATCCCAGTCAATCACTGACGTGCTTCATAATTCCCAACTTGGACGTCAATTTCTCAATCCGTCAACACCGGGGCGCCCTTAACGCCATCCATGCCATGCACTGTCCAGATGCAGTCAAATTACTCTTTGATGGCTGTATGTGCGGGCACTCGGACAATCATGTTTGAGTCTGTGCAGGTGCACGCCCGGGGACACACCCTGCTCCCATGCCACTGCATTCGCTCCCATCCTCGCTCCGTTCATAAACACGAGCTCATCCTGGTAGGTCCTACACTGATCCTGCGTCTGAACATTGGATCCTTTGTTCCTTTTTTCGGTCCTTTGCAATCTCTAGCCCACTATAGCATCATAAATCGATCGGCATCTTGGAGTTTCTGCCTGCTCAAGACATTTGTTTGGCATCTCGATCTTCAGCAGTGTACGAGCCGCACATATGCCAACCAACCGCTCAAGTATAACGTCACCCTGAAAAGCGAAAAGATCGACAAGCACTGATTCTGCAACTCGGGACCGTTCCACATCAGCTCTCCCAGAATTGAACCCTGCACCCCTCCTTGCAGGAGTACTTCCTTTCCTGCCTTTATCCGGTTTCCAAAGTATCTGTGATCGCTTGATGAAATTGGCAACAGGGCATCGCCATGCGTATTGCCCACTGCTAGAACCTATATCAAGTATCTTCAGACATCAGGCCAGTCCTACGTTACTTCTTCTCTCCTTTTACCTATTAGCAAGATGTCCTCATCAGCATATGCTCGGAATGAGCAATCTCTATTGGTTGAGGAGCAGTCGGGCTGGTGGCCATCAGAACGAACTGCCAAAGCTCGATTGAGAGCTTTCTTTTCTCGCACCAAGTCAGATAATAAGATACCAAAGTATCATACTACACCTGATCACGATCAAGCAGATACCCAGCCTATGCTGGCTTCCATTGCTTGTTCATCTGGCAAGAACGGCTCTACGACGAGGGATCGTAGCACGACATGGTCAGCCCGACACCTTCGCCCTTCTCAACGCGGCCTCAAGCAGACTCGACCACGGACTCTGGCTTTGGATCCTCCACCATTGATTCAGGCTTACACTCAGGCGAAGCTGCATGACATCCTAGACGTGCCGTCCAGCCTGACTGATGTCTTGGTACGGAATACGCGCGGTCGAAGAAACAGCATCTCTGGAGAGTCCCCTACAAGATGCAACCTCGAGACCAGCTTCTCATCGACACTTGACATTCAGGATTCTGGTAAGCACAGACGGAATTGGTCCGGTGCCAGTTCTTTCACCAAGAAGGTTTTCGTGCTGTCCAGTTCAGGATACGTCCTCCAGTACAGCGCAGAAGGTCTCAATGACCGTATTCCAGAACAGATTCTGGAATTAGGTTCGCGCTCGGTAGCCTTTGCCAGCGATGCCGTTCCAGGTAAACATTGGGTTCTACGAATCTCCCAGGATCACACAGGTGGGCGGACAACCTCGCATGCTCCAAAGAGTTCTTGGTCGAAGCTGTCGTTCCGTCACAATGAGAACAAACGGCTGGTTCAAGACCTGCTCTTGGTCTTCGACAGCGCCCTTACCCTCGGAATATGGCTTACTGCCATCCGCAGAGAGATTGAGCTCATGGGAGGCCTCGAATATCGACCTGATTCAAGGGATGATGAAGCCAAGCATCAAAGCCGTCCTGTATTAAAGGCGCAGAAAAGCCTCCCCAACATCCCACGGGCCTCTTTATTCTTCCCAGCGGAAAGCTTGCCAAAGTATAGCCAGCCCTCATCTCCAAAGCCCCTTCCACCCATGCCACAGTGGGCTCCTACCATCAGGAATGTCTCCACCTCTACCACAGATTCTTCCATCCACACTCTGAACGAACTTGATGACCTCAGAGATTCTTCCTTCTCAGATGACCAGTCGACTTATACGGCCACAACTAGTGTCGCAGGATCAGTGGCTTCCAGATCTCCTGCCTTCGAATCTTTCTTCGCGAACGATATGAGCTACCGTGAGCCGCTGACTCCAGCGAGCACGGCATCCCGCTTGTCGACTCCCACTCAAGCTGATATTGGCGAACTCTCCATGTATATGGAAACCCCTCGTAAGAGTGGAAATGCCGAATCATTGGTCCCAGAACGGCTACGTAGGCATGGGCGACCAGATGCTGCTCAATGCCCAAACACGCCAGCAGGCGGTAAGGGTGTTGTTGACCATGCCCTGTTTGTTCAGCCAAGCCCATATTCAACGATGCAGACGAGGCCAATCTCTACCATCGCACCTTTACCAGCACCCGGCCACCTCAGAAAGAGTTCACGACGGCAGAAACATGAGTCTCAACCGGTATATGCCCAACCGAATACACCAGCCTCTTCGAGACCATCGAGCATTCGGAGCAGAAGCTCTTCCAATGTGACTCTCGGTTCACCCACAGATGCTCATTTCAACAAGACCGCATCATACAGCTTGTTTCCACCGCGAAGGGATTCCTCTGTAGGATTTGGGTCAGTTGCGGCAGCTGCAAATGTCTCATTGCCCCTCAACATCAGACCTGCAACTGGAGTCGAGGAGAGCAATAGCCCCGCTAGTACAAGAGGCTCCTCGGTTGATTTCGGCGATGATGGTAGATCATCGACCTCGGAGGACACAGCGTTGCATCTGAGGGAAAGGTCCATGTCGACTGCACGATCGAAAGGTCTTCTGCTAAACACGAATTCAGCTGACGTTGCGAGCGGAGCTCAGAGGGTGTCACAGAGATCGCCCATTGTTACGGAGCGACACCTCCAAACATGCTTTGGCACTGCTCCGAATCAGAACGGACCAAAACGGGCGCGAGCACCTTCGCAGGCGGCTGCCGAGTCTTGTATTGAAACGACTCTTTTGGAAATGCCCGCACTGATCTCCAAGACCCCCAGCAAGGTGAGGTTGAGCAATCCACCGCGCCGACAGAAGCATCTGAAAGGCCAAAAGAGCATGCCGACCCTAGCATGTGGCACAATGCCGCCATCGGGACCGCCTCCTACTGGGCCTTTGCCTGATCTGCCTTGTGAAGCCTTCTCACCCGGCAAGAAGAGGTCCCCCAAGGCGAACAGCACCGGCTCTACCTCCACATCTGCATATTCCTCCACCGTCAGCCTACAATCCAGACATGCGCACGCCGAATCATCCCCTTCTTCACTGTCGACCACCAAAATCGCCTCCCGCAGCCTAGCGTCGCCCACGGCGGCTCCTCTGGACAATAATACACACGCCAAGACCTCATCGGTCTCCTCGGTCGACTCCGTGCGTGATGTAACCGCATGGCTCTCGTCTCCCAGGATCGCGGCATTTACCGCCAAATACGGCACGAACACGGCGCCTAAGCTGGACGTCGCGCTCCCTGATACCTCGAGCTTCAGCTCCAGCTTTTCGGAGCTGATGCCATGAAGAGGATGCGACAGATGTCGAATTTACACAAGACGACCGTCACGCTGCGTCGTTGTGCACGATTCCTTCTGTCTTTACGCTTTATTGAATCGAAATGTATGTATGTTTCTCATGAAGATATGCTTTCAACGATAGATACCACCAGACGTCAATGTCATGAGATTATGGAAAATGGAAATGAAATGAGAGATTCAAAAGGGAATTCAACTAGGTTACGCATTACATATGATAAAGGACATAGTATCTATAACGTGTGTACTATACATGGTACAAATGAGTGCATTAATTGGGAAGATACTATGCGATGCATCCTGATGAAAATCACGAAGATCCTAGGCGGCGAGCTCTGGATACATAGTATGTACAGTACGCTGTAGACATTACCCCGGACGGTGGTACGAATGCTGCTGCCGCCGCGGTCCATGCCATCACTGACGATGAGGTCATGACTGTGACCGTGGTCGTGTGGCCTCTGCAGAACGAGATTGCGACTTGGCCAATCTAATCTACATAACCATACTAGACACGAACTGAAGTGTTATTGTGTACGTGCGTGCAATCTCACAGACAGGTCCAGAACAAAAACACCAGGCACTTGGATCTGGGAAATTGGGGGGCCTCTGGACGCATGGCAAGTTTGGAGCTCACGCGCCGTGCCCGCCCGGCGTCCACTTCGGAGTCAGGCATCAATCAACTCGACACTGTCATCGATATCGAGCGACGTTAGGTCGGTTCAAGTGGAGTACATAGCGTCGAGCCATTACCACAATCGAGTCCCGTATGTAGTCTCTCGTCCTTCGTCTCTAGTCCTTCAGCTTGCCCTTTCAGACAAGACATATTTCCCCCCTGGGCCGGATAACTTGTTGACACGCCTCAAAAGACTCGAAAAAGGGCAAAGGTCGGTTTTCAAAGGCCAAGGAGCCAGAAACAGAACACGGCTGGTCATTTTCCCTTCTTTCGCTTCCTACCCTGAAGACCCTGAAGGCGAGAGTGGCGAATGGGATTTCCCTTCGAAGACGCAATGGGGACAGGGAATGGGATGGGGATTGTTTCGGGGCCCATAAAAGACAGTGGTTACTAGTTAACTTAGTAGCAGCAAGTCCGGGAAGGGCATTCATTGTACGAGCCGTACTGCAGGAATACTTAACTTAGTACATCCACTTTCTGCCAGTGCCAGTATACACGTATGCACGTGCGAAAACGTCAGCGTGGGCCGCTAATGTGGCGGGGAGGTGGTGAAATGGGTACAATGTCCTGCCAGATGCTATGTACTAGTATGGGTACGATGTGTGTACATACTGAGTTGGTAGTAGTCCATACTACGGGTCCTGTACCGCCTCTTTGCCTGCTGCAGAGGGACTACTTACTGTCGCTGACGGACGAGGGGACGGGGGGACGGGCACGGGAGAGGGATCCCTTGGACGTGCCGCGCCGCCGACCCAACTCCAGCTGCACGCGGCGTGTATTGGCCCATACTACGATATGGTGCGGCTCAAAGCCTTGGACTCGGATTCCTCTCGGGAAGTGCGGCCCTAACGGCCCCGAAAAGAAGAGGCGCTGGGGATGCCGTGGGTGGCAGTACATCGTCTAGTACGTAGGACTTTGTAGATCTGCTCGAGATGCAGACTGGCGCAACCTGGGCCGGCGGAGGTGAGGAATGGGAGTAGAGACGAAAGCTCCCAGTGGAGGAGGACACCGTCCAGCGCACATACTAGCAAGGGAAGCATTGACAGCAGACAAGCAGAACGCGACTGACTGGCTGGCTGGCTGGCTGGCTGACAGTAGTAGGTGTATGTGCAGGTGTCGGAGGTATACACGAACAGTGCAACAGTTTTGGGCCAAGGCGCCCCTTTCTCAGCTTGGAAACAAGAGTTTCCATGGCCCTGGGTTCTGGATCAAGGGCAAAGCTAAGGTTGCATAGTATTGGGCCAACATGACGTTTTCCCAGAGACCTGGCCCTGATATCCGAATTCCGAACAAGAAGACGGAGTGGCGCCCAGTGATAATAAGCATCGTCGGAGGTTGGGGTTGACTCCGGCTACTACAGTATGTACTCGTAGTCCTTGGTATCCTGTATAGTATTTTATTTCGTTCCTCGTACTACTAGTATATCTCATTGTGGTTCCCAGATCTTCAGACGTCAGTTCACCACTACGTCTCCACCCCTCGCCATGGGAAGAATCCTGATCACCGGCTCATCTGACGGGCTCGGCCTACTCTCTGCCCGAGCTCTTATTAAGCAAGGCCATTCTGTGGTCCTGCACGCACGGAATGAGCAACGTGCTCGAGCCGCGCGAGCTGCATGCGTTGACGCAGAGGCATGCCTCATAGCTGACCTCACCGACATCTCTCAGACCAGGAAACTGGCTGACCAGGCCAACGCCCTGGGAAGCTTCGATGCCGTCATCCACAATGCTGGAATGTACACCGGCCCGTATCGAAAGACAAACGAAGGCTGGCCCAGCATCGTCGCCGTCAATACCATCAGTCCTTACGTACTCACCGGCCTCCTGAAGCCTCGGCCCAAGCGATTCGTCTTTGTTTCGTCGGGTCTACACAATGGTGGAGATTCAACTTGCGAAGATATCACCTGGGCCAAGCGCGGCGAAGCGGGCTTCAAAGACCATCAAGCCTACGCAGACACGAAGCTGCACAATGTCCTACTAGCAGCCGCTCTGGCACGCAAATGGCCCAGCGTCCAGACCAACTCGTTGGACCCGGGCTGGGTGCCCACCAAGATGGGCGGGCATTCTGCCAACGGAGATATCGATGCGGCAATCGACACATATGTCATGCTGGCTACTGGTGGAGGCGCGGCGAAAGGTGTCACTGGGAAATATTGGTTCAAGTGCAAGCCGAATTCGCCCATGAAGCCAGCCGAGGACGAGGCGGTGCAGCAGAAGTTACTCGATGAGCTGGAGGCTGTCACTGGGCTCAAGTTGCCTAGTGAATGAGGCAGACGAGACAGAGACATGATCGGGCAGTAATGTGCCTCCAGCGTCTTTGATGGCGATTATGAATTCCTTAGGATGTGGCTGGTGCTCAGTAGTGCTTACTAGACGAGCGATGACAAAGCAACTATCAAGACACACTGTCACTGTGCTTCATTAGGTAGAACCATGGGTGGTTCGAAGGCTGATCTCTATCCCAGGAATATTGAGGAGCCACATGTGCCCTGTACCTTGGCCCTAGGTGGAAACAAAGGAGCAGGGCCAGGGCCAGGGCCAGCGACCATCAAGGCCTGCCAGCCTACGGAGTACGGAGTACCATGTCGTGAAATATTGAAATCCAGATGCAAACCCTTTCTGCTCCTTCAGGAGCGGTCAGCACTGTAATTTCACACGCGCACCTTGCGTGTCTTCTCCCCATTATTGTTCCTTGCCTTGGCGGTACAGGGCGCCTGAAACGGTCCCTGAATACGCTGTGGAATTTTACATGTACCTATCTTGGGCACTTACGAGGACAAGTCACAACTTGCTCCTGTGACGCCTCACAACGGTCAAAATGTTATGGCTGAGCACCGTGGTTGCTTTATGCGTCGCATACATAGCGTGGTCGATCGTTCGGTTCCAAGCCAACTATGCTGAAGCAAAAAAGATAGGCCTTCCCATCCTCTCTTCTCCGGTCAATCCCGCCGGCGCCCTATGGATGTCAACCAAAGGCTTTCTGATCCCCATACTCTCCAAACTCCCCTTTGGTCTAGGAGAATGGACCCTTCGCGCGGACGTCGGTTGGACTTATTATCCGAAATTTCAGGTCCATGCCAAATATGGCGAAGCATTTATCATTGTCTCGCCGGGAGGCAACGAGATCATACTTGCTGAACCCAGTGCAGCGGACGATGTCACGCGGAGGCGTACCGATTTCATCAAGGATCCTCTGATGTACGGAATGCTGGACATTTATGGGCCGAACCTCGACACCGTCAATGGCAAAGTCTGGGACCGCCATCGTAAGACAACCGTCCCTCCGTTCAGTGAACAAAACAGCGCCTTGGTTTGGCGAGAGGCGGGAGAGCAGGCTGAACAGCTACTCAATCATTGGTGCAGCAAAGATCAAGTTAGAAGCACGCAGCTTGATGTTTACGCCGTCGCTCTGAACGTCCTGTGTGAAGCGGGTTTCGGTGTACACTCCAAGTTTGTGGACGAAAAACACGCATCTGACGGCGCAGAGGCCGCCCGACATCTGGGATACCGCGAGTGCTTGCGCTTACTACTCGCCAATGTTGTTCAGCTTGTTATCCTCAGCGCCATCCAGAGGTCGGGTTTGCCCAAGTGCTTGTTTTGGGGCAAGATGCGTGAAATCGGCAAGGCGCGTGATGAGTTCAAAGGCTACATGGGCAAGCTCCTGGCCAAAGAACAGGAAGCATTTGACCAGGGAGATTTGGACCGGCACAATCTGATGAGTGCGCTGGTCAGGGCTCAGGCAGAATCTCAGCAGGTGGCGTCAATCAACAACAAGTCTTCGAGTCTTGCCTCGGCAGGGTTGACCGAGGACGAAGTCTATGGCAATCTGTTCATCTACAGCCTAGCTGGTCATGACACGACTGCGGGAGCGCTACACTTTGCTATAGTTCTATTGGCAGTAAACCCAGAGTGGCAGGACTGGATTGGCGAGGAGATCGATGCAGTTCGCAAGGCTGACCCATCCGGGCTATGCTTTTACGAAGAGGTCTTTCCAAAACTCCAAAGATGTTTGGCATTAATAGTGAGCGCCACCTACGAGGTCCTTGAAAGGACCCCAGCTAACTAGCTGACAGTATGAGACCGTCCGACTCCACGGTCCTGTGGTGATGATGCCCCGGATCGTAGGCGAAGGCCCACAAAGAATCAGCCTGAGTGATCGAGAGCGCGTCCTTCCACCACACACTTCGGTGACCCTCAATTTTGCAGCCTTGCACACCAATCCAAAATACTGGAGCCCTGATCCCCTCCAATTCCGCCCCAGCAGGTGGATTATACCAGATGAGAGCGAGGGGAAAGGCACACGATTCTTCGAGCCGGCCACTGGCTCCTACATGCCCTGGAACTCTGGGCCGAGAGTTTGTCCCGGCCGAAAATTCTCGCAGGTCGAATTTGTACGAGTGGTCTACGGACTCTTCGCTGGTGGCACCCGAGTCCATTTGGTTCAGGAACCCCGCGAGAGCTTGGAGGGCGCCAGAGAGCGCGCTATGAAAATGGTCAATGATGCGAAGGTCGAGGTCACGCTGAAGATGGCGGATGTGATTGGGCTTAGGTGGGAAAGAGGTCAATGAGCGCCTGTCCATTGACTATCTGATGTGAATCTGATACTTTCATATAAAGGCAAAGGGAGCCCACCTAGAGGAAGGTTATTCTAGAGCGCAGTGCGACGCATCAGAAATGGAGTCCTCGGTATACTCCGTCCTCTCATGAGACACGGACACCTTGTGCGGGAGCGGACGAAAGCGGACTTTCGCCCGCTCGGACTCCGCGTCTTATGGAGTTACATAGTCAATCTGTCACACCATCGCCATCGCCATCGCCAACTCTTCTGCCTCTACGACATGTCCACTACCGAGTACGTACTCTGAACACACATACATCACAGAGCTTCCCTCTCTTTGGTTTTGTCGCCACCTTTATTATGCCATCTCGTGAGAAGGCTCCACAGGCCTGCCGACCCTGCAGGTATTATCCCCGCCCTGGTCAGCATTTTGATAGATTAACATGGCCACTTACATGGTGCACATACAGGCGCCTTAAAAGAAGATGCACTCGTGAACTGCCAGCATGCTCTTTGGTAGGTTGGCTCCCAGCCTTCCGTCTTTCAGGCCGGATGTTAACTCATCTGAACACCCTAGTGTGTCCGGCTAGGCAAAGCATGTGGATATCCCCTGAAGGCTCAAGGCGACCAGTCCAACGACCCGAACTTCCTTCTTCAAAAGATCCAACAGCTAGAGTATGAACGGGACCATCGACTCTCACCTCAAACAGATCGTTCGACCGGTCTTGCAAGTCCTCTCACCGGTGTACCCTTGACAGAAGGGATCTTCCCCAGCCCACCAACAGTCGAACGGGTTCAGATATTCGCGGAGCTGTTTCTCGATGCCGAGACCTTCAAGTCTCCATCTCCCAGTGTCCTGGACCCTGGAATGCCCATTCCCAAGCCGATCCTGGAGATGCTCGAGGAACCCCACGAAAGGGAGTACATTCGCGATCGGTACTTCAACACCGTCCACCAGTGGCTCCCTATGATCAGCCGGAAACGGCTGGCACAACGCGTGCCGAACCTCTACCAGAAGCCGGACATTACTCTAGCGCTGCTACTGAGCTGCATGAAGCTGGTCACCTACCCGCTCGTGTATGACCTGCGCCACACGCCACTGTACTACACGGCGAAGCAGTTCTTCCATGTCGTCCAGGACTCATGCTTGATGTCGATTCACCTGCTGCAAGCCGCGGTTCTCATTGCGCTCTACGAGATCGCCCATGGCGCCTACCCTATCGGATACCTCAGTGTGTGCCATGCGGTGAGGCTGGGCATGATGATGGGCCTGCATGATAGGAAGCATGCCGCGCAGCTGTACGGTCCTTCTGATACGTGGACGCTACGTGAGGAAGAACGTCGCACGTGGTGGGCTGTCGTGGTCCTTGACCGGTAAGTAAAAACATGGCCATCCGTGCCTAAACATTCATGCTTTCTGCGTGGTAAAGGATTGACCAAATGATATTCCTGTTTTAGCTACGTCCATTCAGGCACAACTGGCCTCCCCCTAGCCGCGCCTGAACCCCCTCAAATCGACCTCCTCCCATGCGACGATTCTAGCTGGGACGCAGGCGACATTGGCGCCAACGAGCCCGTCTTCGCGCTGAACACGACAGCCAACTCCAAATACAGCAAATTCGCCAGCACCTGTCGCGCCTCACACATCCTCGGGCGCGTGCTCCGCCACCGCGACGAATGTGACCGGGGCCGAGGACTGGATTTATCCTTCCAGCTGTCCGAAGCGGTGCAGCTCCATCGGGCACTGCTTGCGCTCGAAGCTTCGTTCGACCAAGCAGTGAATCGAGATTTGTCGATCGTGCCGCGCGCGCTGCTCTACACAGCGCGTATGGTGCTATATACGCTCTACGCGTGCAACGATGCTTACAATTCCCGATACCTCGATGTTGGTATTAGGCTGGGAGAGGAGACGGACATGCAGCGTATCTCTCAAGATGGATTAAGAGAGGTCACGGGCTCGGTGCACAGATTAGCGCTCGAGCTGCAGCGCGCGATCGCGAGGGATATTGATGCCGTCAGCCCCATGGTCGCGCATTGCATTTTCATAGCGCTTGGTGAGGCTGCGTGGCATGTTCGCGAAGGAGCAGGCGCAGGTGGCGACGAGAGCATGTCGATGGCATTGGACACGATGCTGGATGTATTGGAGACTTTGAATAAGCGGTGGAAGATTTGCGGTCAGTCTTCGTCTTTCTACATCAAAGCGAGAGATTCCCAGGTGCTAATGTTCCCATTTCCACCTATAGCCAGGTATCTTAAGATCCTTGAGAAAGAGGAAGGCATAGTTCCAAAGAACATGCCCAGCCAACGAGGCTCACTTGGTCCGAACTGCGACAGGGAGGACATCACCCGGCTAGGATCTTAGTCCAGTCTTGCTTCGTGATCCATTCCTCGACAGTAGCCAGCTGTGGTGGAGTATCCAACTGGGTGAAACCATGTCGTTAGCACAACAAGAACGAGTTTTCGACGCATGCGGAAAAGGGAAACCTTCAACTTACGTCTTTGGGATGGATTAGCGAAGGGTCGTCCCTCGCTTCGTACCCGAATTCCTCACACCACGCAGCCATTTGCGCCATCTCGTCGTCGAGCTCTTGAGAGATGCCCTCGAGTGCGAGGTCATAAGGCAACTTGACCGCCTTGGCCTTTATGTTCAGGATTCGACTCCAAATCACCACAAACTCGTCGATCGTTAGCCACGCCCGATATGCGATCACATTCTTGCCCGGAGGTGATTCCAGGAGTGCTTTCGTGAAGGGTCCGCTGTCTTCGTCGTGCGCAATGTGCGGAAGCTTCACGTGCTGGTCGAGTTTGGTCGCGATCACATACGTCCCATCCGCATCCTAGCGTTCGATAACAGTCAGCACACTCGCGAATTTTCTCCAAGTCAGGCCGTGTCAGGAATTTGGGAGTGGCGGTGGGAACATGGGAGCAGAGGGCCGAACCTTTCTCGGGATCAAGAGCGGCGAGGTCAAGAAGTTCGACAGGAAGAAGCCCAACTGCAACACGCTGGTCTTCTTCCAGAGATCGGGATACGTCGCCTTGGCGTACTCGGTTGCATGCGCCTTGCTGTCGAAATGGTACACATGCTTGTACTTGCCGTTGGACCATTTGGTGGCATCGGCCAGGCTGGAGAAAACCAGCCTCTCGAGCCCCTCGGTCTGGCTGGCCGCGTCAAAAACGTTCTTCCCGTGCTGCAGCTCGTCCTCGTACGTCCTCTCGTTCTGCGCCTGGCCCGGCCTTGCCGTTTTTTGCAGCTCTGGGTCCGCGTACAACGCCCAGAAGTCGGTCACGCTGAAGATGGCGGTCGCGCCCTTGAACGCCGCGACGAGGCTGGCGGTGTCGCTGAGATTGGCCGCGACCACTTCCACGCCCTTCTCTTTCAACTTCTGCGACGCGGCGCTCGATGGGTTCCTGCTGATACCTCGCACCCTCCAGCCCGGCTCGTCCAGGAACGTCGACACGACCGAACCGCCTTGGTTGCCTGTGGCTCCTAATACGACGATGAGCTTGGATGACATGCTGTATGCAACGAAGTGGTACGGGTAATTGTGATTGCTATAATAGTTTTGTTGCGTCTTGTTAGTTTTGTGCGGACTTTTTGCTGCTCCCTTCAGGAAATTTATATGTCCTACATTCCCAGTGGAGCCTCCAACCAGATATCTCGTATGGTTTTGTGTCCAGCAAGCCCGTAGTGGGCAGTGCCAATCATCATCATCGTCATGATACTGTGGACCCCGTGGTTGCCCATAGATGCACGTGAATATCATAATTTACGTGCCAGCGTTCCCCGTCAATTGCTCGGAGTCGGCGCAACTCCGGCTCCCGCCTGGGAGACAAACCATCCGTGTTGGTTTGTGTTGTGTCTGCGCTACTGTGATATGCCAACAACATGTCGTCTGCTCAGAAGCCTCGTAGCCTTAATTAGACGAGGGGTCGGATAACACTTCGCTGGTTGG
Organism: Exophiala aquamarina CBS 119918; assembly: GCF_000709125.1. Taxonomy (NCBI): domain Eukaryota; kingdom Fungi; phylum Ascomycota; class Eurotiomycetes; order Chaetothyriales; family Herpotrichiellaceae; genus Exophiala; species Exophiala aquamarina. The sequence continues at coordinate 1,010,111 of NW_013550580.1, forward strand.
TTGATTTGTTGATGTAGCCTGGGTAGTCTGTTTTGCTTCGCAGATCTTCCCAAAATCATATCGCCCCCGTTTTCTGCGGCTCTGTGTCGACTGGATTAGGGCCGACGGCATTGATGATGTACATAGTATCTACGGAGCAGATTCGTCCTCTTGAGACTACTTTCACGACTTTTTGGGTGACACGTTCCTGGACGACTTCGGCCGAACAACGGAGTAGCCTTGGGGTCCGTGGCCACATGCCAAGAGCCGACAGGAGAGGTGCCCTGGAACGTCCTGACCCGCTCTCAAGCAGATAGCTCGGAGTACGAGTAGGTGTAGGTGGATCGGATTGTGGGCGGTGATAGATGTTGAGAATGTATGGTCCTGTGGTATTAGGGGGCTTCACCGAGAAAGACTGTGAATTCCGGCACGGGCATAGAGGCAAGGCTACGCGATATGCCCCTATTCGAGTACCCAAGCAAGCGACCGATTCATGGAGAAGTACTTGCAGCAAGAAAATCAGGTCCTAGCCTATGACAGCCCAGCTTCCATGCTGTCCGCTAGCAGTCTTGCTTCCTCCCAGCTCTCCTGCATCCCTCTCAGATAAATGCGGTCGAGGTAGAAGTACGAGAGTAAACGAGATCGGACATCGGGCCACTCTGTCAACCTCAAAGCTCGTGCAGCTCGTGCTAGGTTCAAGACAAACCAAGGCCGTTCGCGCTGACCAGCTGAGATGAATGCTCCCAAAAGAAGGATCCACGTCAAAAGGTCCAAGTGCGGTGCCCAGAGCCTTTTGAGGTCCGATGCTTCAAGAGCCGACTTGAGCTGCATTGTAAGTGCGCGGTTCAACGCTGAATCAGGCTGTGCAATCTGATAGTTGCAGAACCAGAAAATGAGAAGTGCCAGGCGGCCAGCCTCTTCCTTGTCGCTTGTGGGAAGCCTCGGCTCGAATGGCACGGAGAGAATGGCGTATCGAAATTGATAGCTTTTTGTGTTTATATATTCGAGCTCTGCTGGAGGGGGCTGGATCTGCCTCTCGTGATAGTATTCGCGGTATTGTACCACATCCACCATGTCTCGATATGCCTGCAATATTCGCCAGTCCAGAACGCTGTCCATATCTGAGTTCAGGATGCCTTGGCCCATCTGTTTCAAGTCTTCCGCGATGTCCTCTCGTATCGCAGCGACAAGTGACTGTGGGAGGTTCGGCAGCGAGGAGGTGGGAGGGGCGGAAGGTAACGTCCTCGTCATCGCGGCACACATGTACGAAGACCTGCCATACTGCAGTTAGTCGACGGAGGGAAACAGACCCCCTCCGGGGGGGCAAAGGGCTTACGATAATATGAGTTCTGTGACGTGGTGGGGCAGGCCATGATAGCCGCCTCTCCAGGCGATCAGCTTTTGCAGGCCACTGATATGTGCAAAAACCTCCTGGTGGTTTCCCGTAATGACCTGCTGTAATTTCAGTAATTGGCGTCTCCTTGGTTGGGGAAACCGACCTCGATGGAAAGGAGGCACATGAGCGCAAATATCGTCGAAACCTTCACAGCCTTTTCCATCGACTTCATGCTTTCGTTGGCGTATTTGATCGCTTTCAATTTGTACGGTACAAAATCCGGTACTCTGCGACTTTCGAGATCTTCCTCGGTATAAGTGGTCTCTAGTGAGCCTCCGCGTAGCTCCCCGAGCCTTGCGGTCCGTTCGGCTGCCGAGATTGCCAGAATGGCATATAAGACGACAGGCTCTTCGGCAGCGATCTGGAAAGCCCAGCGCATTTGATTCTCGGCTTGTTGACGCGTTGGAAAAACAGAAGGCAACATGACATCGGAAACTTGTTCAACGGAAGTCAGGCTTCTCATCTCAATGGACCAGAATGGAAATCGGTGGAACGTAGATCCCGCTCAAGGGCAGTATTTAAGAATGAACTGGGACTTACAATGCCGCAAGACGGAGTCCATGCCAGGAGTGATCTGCACAGAACTAATGCCAAACGGGTCCAGAACGGTGTTATTCAACGTATTCCCTGTTCTGCCCTGAATTGCATGTCCTAGACTGCCAGCGTCCAGACGCTGTAAAATCTGGGTCAAGAGTGATTTGACAGAGGATGATTCCGCGGAAACATCGTCGTCCCCTGGTCGCTGAACCATCCCCAGCTCTCCTCGCTCATCGTCGACCTCCTGGTCATCAAAGGCCTGCTGCACTTCTGGTCCACGAACTGCACCATAGTGCCTCAATCGGACCAATTGCTGGTGCAGATCGTCAGGGTCGTGCTCGGGACCTATGCTCGAGGATGGTGTCGCAGAATAGCTTTGCTGGTCGAGACTTATACTGGAAGCTCGAGTTGCTGGGAGATTCTGAGGTGTAAGTGGTCGCTGTGCAGGGCTTTGTGAGTCGGTTGGACGTGGTTGCAATTGTACCTCGCGTCGATATCGGCCTATATTTGCTGTTCCTCGAAGTCGCTCAACTGCAGCCTGGCGTCGGTTTCTGTGTGCAGTTTGCTGGATGTGCGCGTTGATGGCGCGTTGATCCGATCTTGGCCGCTGAGAGCTCGAAGAATCGACGAACAGGAAACGGCTGCTGGATCCTGAGCTTGTTGGAGTCCTCGAGCCATCCGAATCTAGCCTACGGTATTTGGCTGAGTTCTGGTCCTGAGGTCCATCATTGTCGCCTCGATGGGCTGCCGTTGGTGCAGAAGAGCGCAAAGCAACATCATGAGCAGCATGATCAGGACGAACCGAGGAACGATGTTCTTCTTCAGCCGGCGTCTCCATTCTTTTGTCTAACTAGAAGGGACACGTGTTATTCACGTTTCACATGGAGGTTGAGTCATGTCATGGAAAGGAAAACAGGACCGGCCAGCGAGAACGGCATCCGTCTGCACTTGCGACCTTGAACCGCATGGACAATATTGGCAACAGAAGCACGGAGAAATCCCGTGGCCAACATAGCCAAGCTGATCGAAGAATTCGGTGAACGAGTCTCTCACCCTTCACCCTTCTCGGATATTGCTCTCCTCCAACGACATGCCAGTATTTCCGACGGAGGAGTCAAATCCTTCCGCTATCCCCGTTCAGGGCCAGGGTGGTCTCACCCTTGCAATTGCTGTTTGGGGAAGTTGGTCAGCACCAAAAGCTGCAGCTCGCAACCAGCTAGACTCTTGGGTGCCGTGTTATCCAAGCACTCCGAACTGTGGATTTGTGAGAGGAACGCCCACCGCTAAACTCTTATGGGTGCGAAGGGTATCAATTTTCATTCGTTGAAACCAAAGACCGCATTAGGCTGCAGCACCAACGACGCGGCTGAGTAGCATCCGGAAGAGGCGTGAAGGTCCCCTCGTCCTTCTCTCCCCGACTGACCTAACTAGCCCTACAGGCCTGACAATTAATATTGTTGGATATCAAGTCCCAGTGACTCCACAGTTGGTTCAGATCATGCAACGCTCATAGCATTGTAGCGAATGGAAGATTACCTGAAGGATGACAAGGGGGCGTTCGATCGGGGTGTGAACAGTCTAGTGCTCCTAGTCCTCGATGGCTTGCCGCCCCATCATGGGTGTCTCGTGTCTGGTAGGGGCAATATGAATACTCTTCTTGCATCTTTTCGAGTGTGTTCTTCCTCATGAAACGCTTGGACTGTTGCTCTCCCTTATCGATTTTGTTGGATTTCCAGAACGATGAGTCTCCTGCTCGCTCAACCAGCAGAACAGGAATACGTACCAAAGTATTTGTTCCTCAGTGCTGACGGAACACGCGAAACATGCAAGAGTCGTCACGTTATGAAAGAGTGTAAGCATGCAAAGGATCTTTATCCCAGTTAGCAATCTCTGATGCATTGTTGTCCTCCAGTCTTGCGAAAGCGCGATTCTATACGACGTCAGAAGCAGTCGGCAGCAAGAGCACAAAGCCGTGTACTCCCCTGGCTACGGCGAGAGGATATGCATCAACCGCTCGATGTTGGTGGAGATACTTGTTTGGAGACCATGGCCACCTCTCCCTCGTCGCCGTCCTACGAAGCAAGCTCGAGAGCAACCACACCTCAACAGTCTCAATGGACAAGCGATGGCAGCACCGCTGATCCGCACGAGTGCTCCTCATCCAGCTCCTCGACCTTGAATCCTTACTACGCAACACAAAATATGCCCCAAGGTTCACATCGGGGCTTGATAGACTACAGTAAGGCAATCATTTGGAACAGGATCTGGTTCTTGAGCATTAATCGCCACGATAGTGTATCGTGTTCTGATCTGTCGATTAAACGAAACAAGCCTAGAGAACAACCATTCGTCGCCAACATCACTATTGAACAATTACGTGCTAAGTCGAGCCTTACCTGCGCAGTTTCTCTATGCTACCATTAGCTTAAGCAGAGACAATCAATCTGTCGCTGCCAAGCCGTCTCCAGAGACCATCTCATTGCTCCTTGACGGGCTCGGGTTTCTAAAGGAGCAAATTCAAAGACCAAGCGGCATTTCCGATGATAGTATACTAGCCGTGATCAACTTATGGATGTATGAAGCAACATTACTTATGGATGTACCTCCCGTACAAACCGCCAGAAGGGCAATGAAATCCCCCCCGTTCCTTTCGGCTGCAGATCAAAGGAAAATTGAGGCACATATCGACGGCCTTCAAAGATCGATAGCATGTTATGGTGGTCTTCAGGCACTTTCAGCCGAGTGTCTGTATGCGCTTGCTTGGTAAGGAGCAATTGTTCCTCAATACTGGATATAGCTGATGAAGCATAGGTGCGTATCAAGCATGCCAGGATACTTTCCCCTCTCAAAATTGGCCAGCCCGCCTTCAAATAGCACTTGCTCTTTCCCGGCCGCCGATATTGCACGAGCTCCCCTCGCTGGACTATTTGAGAAACTCGCAAAAATCCAGGCGATGATGGTGTCCGTTGGGTTTCGATGCGCTGTCCTCCACCGCACGGAGTTTCTGCCCTTAAGGACTGTACTATATCGCTTAGGAACCATGCTCCATTCGCGCAAATGCCAGAAGACAGGCCTACAGAAACTTACAAGATCAACTTCTACGGTGTCCATTATGCTCTTCATTGTCAATATCATTTTTGGTAGCCTTGAGCATCCTGAGCTGACTCCCTTGTCGCGGAACGACGAACTGCTCAAGATGCAACAACGCTTGATTTCTCAAAGACTTGATCAGGAAGGTTCCTTTGAGAAGGTGTGGCAGGTTTTGATGATGGGAGACGATTCAATGTCATTACAGCTCCACCCACGGGCTTGGTCAATCGCGGAAACGACTAACATTCTCAAGCGCTTAAATCTCACCACACTTGACTCACTCTCCAAGATGTTGATGGGCTTTCTGATACCCGGCGTCTGCGGCGAGATTGGGGAGTATGGCTTCGAAAAGCTTGTGCTACAGATACACTCCGAACTAGATGGACTTCCAGGCTTATCATAGACCCGAGTCAAGCAACGACGCTAGCAGGTCGGGTTGGTGTTGTACGGAGCACCCATAGATCGAGCCTTCTATTGGATTCATGAAAGAAGAGAAGGGATGGGTTGGATGAGGATCAGAAGTACTGTACAATATGCATATGGTGTTTCACGATCATGACAATACGAGACAATGAGGGGGAACTGTTCTAGAACATTAACGAGAGCATCTGAGAATCATATTCAAATAAAGTCCTCAGGTCTCAAATCCTGTCAGGGGCGCACAGGATATGGCAGTGCATGCATTTCTAAGAATAATAACAATCGTCTCCTCCTCCTTCTTCCCCCCTCTGCTCTTCATGCCGCTCCGCCAATTTCTAAGTGTTTACTTAATGCTTGGCTTCGTGCCACCTGGTTTCTTGGCCGATTCCCGCCTCGGCGTTGAATCCTGATCCTTCGGGAAATCCCGATCACGAACCATGTTTCTCTTTTCCCGATTCAATTTCAGCCACACCCAACGCCATGCCTGTTCCCGACTCAATTGAAACAGACTCAACACTTTTGCCTCTCCACGGGTCAGCCACAAAGATCAATGGATTCTCCGGCAGACCTCGATGATGAGGAGGACTTTGTAGTTGTGCCAGACTGCCAGACACAGAGTCAGGGGGATATTCCCGATGCCTTTCATCTGCCAGCGTTTCGTGGCATTGACCTTTTCGAGATCTCGATTGATGAACTTGAGCGCCACTTCTCCTCCGGCTCCTTGACATCCTGGAAATACACGCGAATTTGTCTAGGGCGAATTCAGAAGGTGAGAAGCAGACTCGTCAGCAGTCTGTCAACCCCTGCTAATGTGCTCCAAGATCAATCCATACCTCGAATGCGTGATTGAGACAAGCCCCGATGCACTTGAGCATGCACGGATGCTCGATGAGCAGCGTGTCAAGGCTCACGTCGAAGGCCCTTTGCATGGTGTACCCGTTCTCGTGAAAGATGTAGGTTATGCCATTGTCCTCTCGCCGTTGTATCGGCCAAAATCCCCAGCTTGAGTGACTGAAGGGGGGGTCCACCAGTACCGATTCCCCATTCCCCCGAGGCGGATATACCCCCAGCATACCGCCCAGGACCAACAAAATCTCAGCTGTGGATATACCATAGCTAGCTTGACCAACACCCTAGAACATGGCAACGGCGGACAAGATGCAGACGACCGCCGGGTCGTGGGCTCTCGGCTGTATCGTTCCGAAGGATGCTCACACTGTCAAGCTACTCCGGAAAGCAGGAGCTGTCATTCTTGGAAAATCGAATCTCGACGAATAGGCTGGGATAAGAGGTAGTGTCTACTCTTTGGGCTATTCCGCTCGCGGCGGAGAATGTCGCAATCCGTATTTCCTCAACAGGTCTCCCAGTAGGTGTCTTTGAGCCCGACTCTGACCTGGCTACTCCTGCATGAATTAGATGGTAGCAGCTCTAGAAGCGCTGTAGCAGTCTCTGCAAACATCGTACCCATCTCTTTGGGACCGAAACGGACTGCAGTGTTATCAGTCCAGGAGTGGTCAACAGGGTGGTAGCTATCAAGCCAACAGTTGGACTTGCCTCACGATCTGGCGTCATCCCAATCTCCGAAACTCAGGATTCTGTTGGCGTCTATGTTCTCTCTGTCGCAGATGCTGCCAGAGTTTTAGATGCCGTGGCAGGTGATGACCATGAGGATAAATTCTCGATCCAGCCAGGTCGACGACAACCGAAAAGCTATTATGGCTGTCTGGCGGATAAGACCACTCTCAAAGGCACAAGGTTTGGACTGTCAATGACGAGGCTCTGGGATGTGGCTCCTGCTCGTCAATGAGAAGTAGCAGAAAAAGCTCATGGAAGATGCTGGGGCAACGATCATCCCAGTTGATATGCCAAGTGCCGAGTGAAGGTTGAGGGCAGATCGCGTCTGGGATTGATAAGTTATTATCCCATGTCAAAATTTGGTTTAGGACATATTCTTCCTGACGATGAGCACTACTAGGGAAATATATGGCGAGACTCGCCCAGAGATCTCAGAGATAACTGTTAGCAAAGTGCAGACCTACTATTTGACGGACGATTATCTTAGCAAGCCGAGGAACACTCCTATGAAAACGCTAGAAGACAGTGTTCGCTTTAGCGATGAGAATCGTGGGTCCGAAGGTGGCAGCGCTGGTGACCTACCTGCATGGCCTGATGGACAGCGATTATTTCGCAAATGTGGTGAGACAAAAGGCATTAAGGATCGAACATACTACGAGGCATTGCACCATATTCAAAGGCAGCGTCGAGAAAATGGAGTTGACGGCGCTCTCCAGGACCATTCACCTCGGACGCGTTCCATGGGGGATCATCTGGATGATCAACAACAACTCTTAGATGCTTTGCTGTTTTGCGATGTGAAAGCAGGTGGTACCCAGATTGCGGCACAGGCGGGTTACCCAGTACTCTCAATTCCAATCGGCCTAGATCCGGAGGGCATGCCAGTACCTCTCACGTTGCAGCACTCCGCGTGGCAAGGAGTCAAATTGATCAAATCGGCCAGTGCAATCGAGGACCTCATCAAGGTGCATAAAGAGCAGAATTCGGCACTGGCAACTTCGAGGCTTGGTAGAACGGCCCCAGGTTATCAGAATCATCCGAGAAAGAATATACCTGTGGAGCCTGAATACAACTGGCCAGGTCGACATTGACTGAGGATGCCCCATCATGCTGTCACGGGGCAAGAGCCCATCATGCGTATGGAGGGACTTTCAAGGACAGAGGCACTCCGCCTGGGAAACTTGCGTTATCCTGCTCTGTTGGTTACCTCAACGCCCTGATTTGCTGGCCTTCGTCAATCATGCTCCACGGACATGTATCCGAGGTTGCGGGAGATTGAACGGAGATCGTCGTGGCAGCCAGGACGGTAGAATCCCATTTGAAGAGCTGTGGACCGGCTGACAATTCAAGCATTACTCTCCGCTTCCCCCGTATCGACTATTCAGTAAGAATCGTTGGCCGTCGTGGAGCCTGGAGCCCCCAATTTGCAGTCTCTGGAGCACAGGCTATGACTCTTCGGATCACATGCGTCGCGTTGTTCTACGACAGGCTGTCACTTGCACAATGGATATTTTAGTAACTACACCGACAAAGCGTTCCCCTCTCAAGCGACATCCTCACCAGACCTGAATACATAACTCTCCAAACTGGCTTCACCAATCAATGCGATGCAAATGGATTATCAACCCCAACATTTGTTGTGGCCCCCCACAGATTAACCCCAAGTCTCCGCATATCGTATGGGTACTTTCCGAGATTTATACTAGATTTTGCGGAGCTCTCCATCAGAGATCTCGCAGTCTGGTTCTAAAAGCAGTATGGTTGGAATACGTGGCTCTGTGAGTGTTCATGTTGTCGATCACGGCAGTTGATCAAATCTATATGCCGTCTACACGTTCAGGACCGCCCCGTCGTGATTCTTGTTCTCAACAAGCATAAAGCAACGAGGCTTGTGAAGAAGAGCCACTTGCTCTCTTGTCAGTAAAGAGGAGCACGCCCAGAATCGTTGATGTTTCACATGATCCCTGACAAACATGGCATTAGATCCCATCACGACCACGTCGGCCTTAGAAGATGCCGAAAAACAAATTCAAGGGTCGGTCGTCCAACTTGAAGACGCTCTTTCAACTCTCAATATTGACCCAAAAGATGCGGACGAAGCCTTCGAGTTTCTGAAAGACCACCCAGACGCCCATGATGTGACTCGCCAGGCATTGGCTATTCTAGCAGATGAAACTTCAAGAAAGCAGCTCTTGAGGAAGATTGACTGGGCGATCCTTCCTTGCATGATCGTCACCTATTTTCTTCAGTTCCTGTAAATCTTCTTGGCTGACGCTTCCGTGGTTGGAACTGACTTGTCAACAGTGACAAGACAACAATCGGATACACTGCTGTTATGGGGTTAAGACAAGATACACATCTGGTGGGGCAGCAGTATTCGAACGTCGCCATGATCTTCTACATTGGATATCTGGCTGCTGAATTTCCAACACAATACCTCTCCCAACGCATCTCGAGACTGGGAAAGTACCTGGGAGCAAATATCGTGTTGTGGGGCGCAGCACTGGCAGCTCACGCTGCTTGTCGGAACTATGCCAACCTCATGGTGTGTCGCGCGATCCTCGGCGTTTTCGAATCATGCGTTACTCCAACTCTCGTCTTGGTCGTCGCCATGTGGTATAAGAAATCCGAGCAAGGACGGAGAATCTCTTACGTCTACGTCTGCAATAGGTACTCCTAGCACCCCGTCTGGACTGAAGCTTTGAGTTAACATGCATCTAGCTTGACCTCCATTTTCGCCGGCTTGGTCTCATATGGAATTTCTTTCTCCAAGAACGAGAGCTTCGCCAGCTGGCGAATCTTCCTCCTCACAATAGGACTATTCACCGTCGCGGCAGGTGTCGTGGTATTCCTATATCTTCCAGACTCACCGGTTAAGGCAAAGCGATTTACCGATGCCGAAAAGGTCGCGGTATTACTGCGCGTCGCAGACAACCAATCCGGGACTCAAAATAAGAAAATCAAAACCGAGCAACTTCGCGTCGTGTTCAAGGACCCCGGCGTCTGGTTGATTATGATCACTGTACTGATGCTGAGCGTCCCGACGTCAATCCCCAACTTCTCGAGCATCCTGTTGACGACTTTTGGTTACACACCTCAGCAAGCGGTAAGTTCCGAGCAGAAATATTGTTTCCTCCCCTTCTGAAGAGTCAAATCTAAGAACAAGACTAGTTGATCCTCAATATCCCCGGCGGGGTCGTCGGTGCATTCTCCATCATCCTCACAGGATATCTCAGCGACAAATGGAACGATCGCAGTCTCGTGATGATCATCAGCATCGTTCCCACCATCACCGCCTTCGCCATGATGATCGGGCTTGATCCCGGCGGCGTGCCAAAGAGCAAAGGCGCTCTCCTCTTCGCGCTCTACCTGTGCAATTCCTTCACGGCCGTAAGTTTCCTGTCCTCCCCAGTCTACCTCTCTATTCTCTTCCGCCCAAATCCCTAGCTAACCCCCCACACGCATATCAGGCCTTCATGCTCCTCCTCGTCTGGAATGCATCCAACCTGGGCGGGCACACCAAGAAAGTCACCGTCAACGCAGCCACGCTCGTGCTCTACTGCGCGGGCAACATCGCCGGGACCGAAGCATTCCAAGCCAAAGAGGCGCCCGGCTATATCAGCGGCAAAGCGGCGATCATGGCGACCCTGTCCTTCCAGGTCTTTGTGTGCCTGGCCCTGCGATGGCGGAATGACCGCCTGAACAGGAAAAACCGCGAGAAGCTGGCCGCCATGAGCGAGGACGAGAAGGAGACGCTCAGGAAGCAGCTTGCGTACGCCGATCGGACGGACCGTGAGAATCCGTTTTTCGTGTACACTCACTAAGTAGTCTCTGTTGCGTGGGGACTCGCAGTGTGGTTGGTTGTGGCGGCCAGAGGGTGTGCGAGCGAGCGATCTCAGCACAACGGCCTTGAGCCGTCGTGGGTATTCCGCACTGGTCTGAGCAATGCTTCCAAGAGAAAAAGGGGATGGAGGCATGTGCTTGTGAGGGAAATTGGAAATTGGCAATTGCACAGAGAGAGCAGACTTTCACGTTGGTGAATGAGTGATGAGGCGGGAACCGGTGGCCATGCATGTTAATATGGCACCTGCAATATATTACATTTCCGAAAGGTTATCTGTCAGCGTGGCCAAAGTATCCCCTTTCCCAGGAATTTCCCAGGAGCTGCTCCAGATGGCGTCATATGTAACATCGCCAGCACCCCATTTCATTTGCAGATTATATCTAAGACAGGGTTACAAGACGATTAAAAATACATACAATGATAAAACCTGCACACCACGCCGACCGAACCTTTCGATGGGAGAACAACTCCACTTAGCTTGCACACAGTCGAAATGGATTGCTCTGGAGACGGCGATTGATCCCTCCTCTTCTCTTCTCCTTCCTCCTGGATATGTACATGTACATGATCGAGAATCCCCAGCGACCGGCTAATTTTGAGCAAGAGGAGCAATGTGCACCCCGGCTTGGCGACTAAACACTGCCAAGGATCCGAGCCTCCTGACGCTATTCCAAGGTTCTCGCAAGGCTGACCAACCATGGCAGTGGTAAGAACCACGATCAATATGATTCATCGTCGTTATATCCCATGTGAGCCTGAAAGGTAAAGCTCATCCAAACACGTCCCTTGTTCAAGGCGTAATCCTGGTACACGCACGATTCGGCGAGTGGAGCATGGCTCGGTAACCCAATGAGCCGATTCAGGTAGCATGATGCACATGACACTTAGCTAGCAGCAGTAGAAGAGTCGTGATTCTTCGGGGAACTGAATGCGCTGATACGGCGTATGACTGCCAATACAACATATATATAATGTTTTCGTCTCGGAAGCCTTATAAAGACGACTCAATCTACGTGGAGCTTAATTTCGGCGTATTGGTGAGTGTGGTTGCTTCATGTCGTTTCTCAGTCACCGGTGGGCTATCGGAGGCAGCGGCCAAAGACCCTTTACTGCTCCTAGCAGAGCTGGGTAGTGTTGTTTCTGACTCTGAGGTGTGGACTTGAAGTGGCCCAACAGGGTCAGGGGTCTGCTTCTCTTCATCAGTCGAAGGAGCCGGTGGAGCCGATGGAGTGGGCGCAAATCGACTTCTTTTGCGGATGGGTTCCCCGTACTTGTAGAAGATGAATGGGATTGGCGCTAGGAGGAGTGCAACGCCACCGATCAAAGATCCCCCGCCACCAACTCCGAGAACGTCAAACATTCGCTGCGTAAATAGCGGAGCGGCGGCACCCGCTGCAGATCGGCAGATTGTGTTTGCGGCCATGGCGCTGGCCGTGTACATCAGATAAGTGTCGGTGAGATAATTCAGATAAGAAACAAAGATCAACATGATGGATGTGGAGAGCAGTGTGCCGGCGAGAGTTGGCACAAACCAATGCACGCTGTTGAAGTTGGCAGTCCATGCGAACCAAAACATGGTGATTGCGAAGAGCACGCCACCGACCATGGCAACTGTCAGGCGGTCCTCCGGTCGCCGAGGGACTCCTGCTTCCATCTTTTTCCTGTCTCGCGAGGACACATAGAAGATAAAGGCCCCCCCAATGCATGAACCGATGGCCGTACCGATCAGTGGAAGTTCTCCCACGCCAGAGTTCCAGCCACGCTTCTGTTGAAAGACGATCGGGTATATCGTGAAGAGCATGTACAAAAGTAGGTACACCACTGAAAGGTAGACAGCGACCAATAACGAGATCGTGTCGAAGAGAATTTGCCAAGGTCGGATCAAAGCGACTTTGAAGATATCTGCCAGTTTCCGGCCCTGGGCCTCAGCGGGAGCCTGGATATTTTGGTACTCTGGGATGCCGGTTGCACGCAGGCGCCGTGCTTTGTTCACCAAGACCGTGGAGGGGAACGTTTCCGGGATGGTAAACATGAGAAGCTCGGTGAATCCCCCGAGCCACAGCAGGACATAGAAACTCCACCTCCAATCCTTCTTGAGCTCAAGGAACCCTGAGATTACAGGGCCAACAGCCGGGCCCACGAAAGTCATCATCGAGAAGACCGCCATTGCATTTCCTCGCTCGACCGGCCCCCAAACATCGGCAAGCACACCAGGAGCGTTGGTCAGAGCGGCGCTTGAGAATGTCCCAGTGAGCAGGCGACCGACGAGGAGTGCACCGAAGTTGGGAGCAAAGGCGCAGAGGAAGTTGAAAGCCAAGTAACCAGTGAAGGAACCATAGAATACCCAACGTCGGCCATAAAATTCGGACAGCGGAGCGAATATTAAAGGACCCGCACAGTAGCCCAGAAGGAACAGGGTGATGACTAGCCCGGCTGCCACTCTTGACACCTGGAAGTGCTCAGCAATGCCAACGAGGCACCCAGAAGGACTCGAAGAAGCGAAGGTGGCGTTCACAACGAGGAGGACTGCGACAGTGGTGCAGTACCAGCGGCGACCAGTCGACCATTCTTTGGGGTTTTCCACGTCGCCGGGGGCGAAGTCGAGCAGTCCGTTTTCGTTCAGATAGGGTTTGGCACTCGGATCAATCTTTCCGGACCGGTACGGTTTGGCGACAGGGCGCGAGAGAATGCGTTCGAGAGCGCTCATCGTTGTAGGATGATGAAAACGACGACCTCTGGAGATAGAACACAGAAGGAGAAGTCACCGTTCAGTTGCTCTCATGTTTGATGTGTGTACGAGTAGGTTTTCTGGGCATTCAAACCGAGCTAAATCCAAAATAAAGCTTGTTCGATGTTGAATCATTATTGATGCACGGAGTACAGGGTCTGTTAGGGGTCTCGTACGGGTAACCGGCACTGGCCATCGCCACATTCGACCGCCAATGTGCGGTCCAGGACGAGAATTTAGCTCCGTTAACGCCGGTCTAAGGAGTATACTTGGTCCCACTGTCGTCCTGATCGTACGCACTTATGCGTGGGTTCGGATGGCCCATGGACTTCGGAGATAGATAGATAGATAGATAGGAGATGAGCCAGAGCCGCCATAGCCATTAAGGAGGCAGGACGAACCTGGGAACTGTAGAAAGGCGTGGGGGTGTTAATACTGATGTACGAGCAAGACAGACGGAAATGGCGGCATGATGTAAGGTCGTTGAAACTCGGCCTGATGTCGGGCCGGAGGGGCCGATGGGCTGTAATTATTGATGCTAAGCGATTGTAAAGACCGTGGTCTACAATATCGCTTCGCCGCATCCGAACTAGCTCCGAGAGCTATTCGAACGCTATCCGAAGCGAACCCGGAGCGCCTAGGCGCTAATCTAGTACGTACTTAGGATACTATATAGTCTAACGAGTCCCTCGTACCGTCTTAGGAAGAATTATATTCCCTTCCTATTATATCTAGTAGTAACGACCTACGATAGCCCTTAGGGAGACCTCTAGGCTAGGGCCTTTACGGGCTCCGAAGTATCTCTAGGTACGAGGAACTAGAGTTAGCTTTATCGAAGTATTATCGAAATCTTAAGAGACGCTAGAAGTATATCTCTTTATCGTTTTTTATCGATAGGAGAAAGAATTACTTACTATAACCTTATCTTCTACGAAGGACGATAATTCCTTAACCCTTTAGAGGTAAAAAGAAGTAAGAAACGCTTAATAAACGGCTTTAAGCGGAGTTTCTCTTTCCTAGTAGCTAGACTATAGTAATCCGACCGAAGGCTAGTCTCGACTATACCGCGGAATTCTTTTAGAACTATTACGTAGCCTTTACTACCTCCTCTATAAAGGTTTATATTAAACCTATAGGCTACTAGATTTAAGAACGACTATAATCTAGACCCTCTAGAGTATTATAATCCGAGCTATAAGTAGTTCTAACTAAGGTAGGGTTCCTTAATAGAGTAGGTACTAAAGTGCTAACTAAGATAATAAAGGAAATACTTATTCGTCGGACTATATCCTAAAACGTAGGTATAGGATTACTAACGAAGTTAACTACGAACTATTCTATCTAGGTAAGGGAGTATATATATATAATACTTAAAATATTACTTTAGTACATTAGTACATTATTCTAATACGGTAATATACTAATGCACCCCCTAGTTACGTAATGCAGCCTCGTTCTCCATCGGCTAACCTTCCTTAAACTATCCCTTAGAACGTAGGGCGCCTATCCTAGCGACCTTATCTATAACCTAGTCCGTAATACTATCTCCTCCTTCTATCTACGTTATCCTTAACGTACTTAAGGTAGTCCTTTCCCGTCCGTTACGGTTCCGTTCCTTCTTCCTTATAGCTAACTATATCGCCCTTAGGTATTAAGAAGAACCGTCGATCTTCTAAGCCTATTCGTAACTAGAACGTACGCCGCCTTAAAATTACGAACGCTATATCTTCCGATCCTAAGAACGCCGCTATAGTCGCCTATACCGAATACGTTAACTATAACGTTATCTATTTTTATAATCGAGAGTAGTCGATGAAATACTCTAAATATCTTCGGTACTAAAGAAATTATAATAGTACCTTTTCCGTAGAAGAGTTCCGAAAAGTTAGGGAATAAAAGAAATAGCTAGTCTCGAAGTTCCGCGCTAAACGACGCGAGATCGCTCGGCTCCGTAAGGTCCTAGCGGAGTTAGAAGAGCGCGACGCTAATATCTAGGACTCTCTAGCTAAGCTAGAAGACTAGTCTAATCGTATACTCCGTTAAGAAATAGAAGTATTAGGTATTTTCGAGTCTATAGAGGCGTCCGCTAGTATTAACTACGAGCTAGCCCTTACCGAGCCCGAGTTTATTTTTAATAATTAGTTCGTAACCGATTCGGTAGATTAGGAATAGGTCCTAGGTTCCCCTAATAATACCGGGCGACTAGTTTCGGGTTAAGGTTTATCTCTAGTTCCTAAGTATTTTCTTCTTCTAGGTATCCTAACTATTTAATTAGGTATTTTATTTAGTTGTCTTCTTATCTATACTAGAGTATAGTTTCTATATCGTAATAGGGTTCTTAGGTTTCCTTATTAATATATACTAGTCCTAGTCTAGCTCTATCTAGTACTTTCTCTAGTAGTAATTTATAGAATACTAGGTATATATTTAG
>NW_013550580.1:1033790-1035677 GCF_000709125.1 Exophiala aquamarina CBS 119918
ATACTATTCTTATAGAATTCGTATTTAGATAGCTTAAGTAGAATTTTATTTTCCTTTAGCTTTTCTATTACTTTCTTTATATACTCTACGTATTCCTCGTAAGTCTTTAAGAAGATTAGAATATCGTCGAGATAGATAAGGACGAATATATCTAAATATTCTCTTAGAGCGTTATTTATAAATTCTTAGAACGTTAATAGTACGTTAGTAAGTCTAAAAGGTATAACTAAGAATTCGTAGATCCTCTATCTTATTCGGAATACCGTTTTCTATTCTTCTCCGTTAGCTATTCTAATTAAGTAATAGGCGTCCCTAGTATCTAACGCTATAAACTATACGGCGCCTAAGAGGCGATCCTATAGCTTATTCTATCGAGAAATAGGATAATAGTCCTTAATAGTTTTATCGTTAAGTAGTCTATAGTTAATATATAGTCGTAGTAATCTATCCTTCTTTATTACGAAGAATATATTATAGGATATAGATCTATATTTTTCTACCTTTAGTTAGCTTCTTCTAACTAAGCCTTTTACTTCTAGTTTCTCGATATAGTCCCTTAGGAAGTCTTCTTCTTTCTTTAAGAGTAATTTTAACTATTCCTTATAGTTAAGTACTTCTCCTTCTTTTATAGATATTCGGTAATCCTAAGGCTAGTATTCTAGAAGTACTATCTTACCTTTCTTTTCTATAAATAGTTCTTTATATTTTATATATTTCGGGAGTAGCTCTTCGATATTAGTTTAGACTAATATTCTACCTCTCGGTCGTATCTATATCGCCTTTACGAAGGGAACCTTTAAAGATAATTAGTCTTCTATTTTTATTCCGTAACTATAATTCGGAAATTCGAGTTCTCTTATTTTCTAGTTTATCTAAGGGTTATATTTTTCTAGCTATTCTATTCCTAATATAGCGTTATATTTTATCGCTATTATATCTAGGGTTATTCTTTCCTAATAAGTTCCTATTAGTAGTTCGACTTATCGTAGTTCTTTTCTTATCTATTCGTCCTTAAACTCTATTAGCGACTCGTCTACTATTATAAGTCGGTATAGTTCTATCTTTACCTTTACGTAGTCCTTTAACCTTTATACTACGTAGTATAAGACGTAATTCCCGTTTACTCCGGAGTCTATTATAAGTCGTATAGGAAGGTTCTATAGAACGACCGTAAGGACTATATATTCCGCTTTTCCCCTATCTAGCTTATATAGAGTCTAAGGCTATTATCGTAGGTAACCTAGCCTTAATAGGTTATTCCCTTATCGTTTTTTAAATATACGTATAGTCTTAACTCTACTATATAAGTACGTTCGTTATACTCGTTTATCGATCGGTATATTATCTTACTAATCGGAATTCGGAGTTAATTAGGACTTATATTCTATAGGTATTAATATAGCTTAAAGTACTATTAGTAGCTTCTTTCCGCGTAGCTAAAATAACTAAATAAGTACGTCGAGTCTACTTATCTATTAATATAAGGTATATCCTCCTTCTTATCCTTCTATATTATATATAAATTTCGTATCGTTAGAACTTCCGTTCCCTAGATTTTCTTTATATCTTCCTATTTAAGGTTAACTATAATTCGTTCGTAGGTTAGTTCCTATACGTAGATATATACTATTAGTACTTAATTATATTCGTAATCCTAATAGAATAATATATTAATTTCGTTCTATTATTCTTATAGTTTTATTCTAGGATTATAATAGACGTAGAGGTATCTTTCGGCCTCGCTATTATATTCTATATATTTACTATATTTCTAGTATTTTATTATAATTTTAATCTAGTTCCTTATAACCTTAGCTATATAATATTTTTCTTCTTCTTCTAACGATATTTCGGAGTCTTTATCTAATTCTCTAGCGTTTACTTCTT
>NW_013550580.1:1039062-1040594 GCF_000709125.1 Exophiala aquamarina CBS 119918
TATATAGAAACTACTATTTTTCGGTCTTTAAAGCTAAATAGAGTTAGTAGTCGTCCTCGTAGTAGAAGTACTATAATTCTTAAGTATATCTTACGGTATTTCTCCTCGTATTATATATTACTTCGCTCTACTATTCTTCCTTTAGGAGTTCGTCGAACTTTTCTTTCTTTTAAGTCTTATACTTAAATCCTTTAGGCTTCTTAGTCTAATATCTTAACTAGAACTCTTCTTCTAATTACTTAGTATCTAACTTACCTAATCCTCGGGGGTTATCCGATTCTTAGTAGTCCTTCTATACTAGTTTACCCTTACCCTCGGTAGATCTTTAGGTTTCTTTAATAGTATCGGCCTTTTTCGCTATTAAGCCGTTTATACTACCGCTCTATATATTTATTATATATAGTCCTCGAGCGCTTTTCTTTTCTAGATAATCGCGTATATAGTATTCGGGCTTACTACATTCGTAGTATAGGTTTTCCTTTCTTTATTTTTCTTTCTCTCGATTTCGTCCTCCTATAGCCTTTCGCCCTATATTCCGGCCTCTACCTAGGCCTATTCGTCGAGTATTATAACGTTCTATAGCGTCTAGGTCTATAGGGTCTCCGTAGTCTCGTAAGCGCCTCGTATTAGCTCGAGAAGAATATCGATATCCTCGGTACCCTCGTCTTCCTAAGCTTCTTCCTTAATTATCTTCTATACGTAGTTCGTATAGTCGATTATTAAGTTTAATAGCTTTATCTACTATATCTTTATATATTTCCGGACGCTCTATTATTTCCTTCCTAACTTCCTTCTTTAATCTATTATAGAACGTATCCTTAAAGATATTATCGTTCGTATATTCTAGTTCCTTTACTAGCTTCTTAAACTCCGAATAATAATTAGCTATAGATCCTATTTATTTAAGAGTATATATATTACGAGAAGCTATCGTAGCTTCGTTAATCGTACTATAGATCTATTTAATTATTATTTCGAACTACGTAAAGTTCCTAAAGTATACCTTAGTTTCGTCGTCGGGGTTAGAGGACTCGAGGTAGTCGTCTTATACTAGTTTAAACTAATAGAACGCCGCTCCCTTAAGGTATATTACTATAAATATAACCTTATCCTCTACTTTAGTATACTTAGCTAGATTAAGCTTAAAGGTAGTCTTAAGTTACATAAGGAAGTATCCTAGCTTCTCCCTATTCCTATAGAATAGTTCTACCTTAATACTATCCCGAGATATATTAGTAAATCCTAGTGCGTTAACTATATCTACATCGGAGTCTTCGTCGGAACTACTATCTTAAACGATATTAGTCTTTAAAGAATTATTTAAGGCTATAAGTAGACGTACGCTAGGTAGTGGAGATCTAAGTCGAGATAATCCTACGTTAGACATCTAATACTAATTAAGTAGTAGTTAAAGTATTATAATCCGAGCTATAAGTAGTTCTAACTAAGGTAGGGTTCCTTAATAGAGTAGGTACTAAAGTGCTAACTAAGATAATAAAGGGAATACTTATTCGTCGGACTATATCCTAAAA
>NW_013550580.1:1040604-1075075 GCF_000709125.1 Exophiala aquamarina CBS 119918
TTATAATCCGAGCTATAAGTAGTTCTAACTAAGGTAGGGTTCCTTAATAGAGTAGGTACTAAAGTGCTAACTAAGATAATAAAGGGAATACTTATTCGTCGGACTATATCCTAAAACGTAGGTATAGGATTACTAACGAAGTTAACTACGAACTATTCTATCTAGGTAAGGGAGTATATATATATAATGCTTAAAATATTACTTTAGTATATTAGTATATTATTCTAATGCGGTAATGCACTAATGTACCCTCTAGTTACGTAATATAGCCTCGTTCTCCATCGGCTAACCTTCCTTAAACTATCCCTTAGAACGTAGGGCGCCTATCCTAGCGACCTTATCTATAACCTAGTCCGTAATATAGAGGTAGAATTAGAGTATAGCGGATTTACTATACGTAAAAATTTATTTATCGGAGACTCTCGATAGTACTAAGCTAACCCCTAAACGACTCTTCTATACCCTACGAGGTCGGAACCTATACTATTTTACGATAACTATAGTTACTCTCGCTACGCTCCGGTAGCGAAGACTATTCGAGGTCTTATCGATACTCTTTCGGTAGCGTTAAAAGGTAGCGAGGAGTATCCTCGGACCTCGAAATTTAAACCTAAGATACCCTAAGACTAGTAACTTTCGATCTAGACTATAGTATAGAAGAAGTATATACGAGGCGATAGTAGCCGACGAGTACTCTCGACTCTATAGAAGTAGTAGTTCTCTTACTACCTAAGTAAATAATTAATACTAGTAACCTAACTAGCGACTAAAAAGGTTTAAAGGAGATCCGAAGAAGGAGGGAGAGGAGCTATATAGCTATCCGAAATAGCTATAGTTAGTATAGTATAAGGAGACTATTACTCGTATTTAATATTCTAGCTATAGTAGCGCCCTCGCTAGTCGAGGTTAATAGCTTCTATATAAATCGAAGTAAACTTCGGAGTAACTCTATTACTCTCCCTAAGGACCTCTTCTAAACTATAACTTAACTTATTTCTTATTTCGATTCTACTTATAATCTAATCTAATAACGATATATTAACTATTATATTTAATATATCTATAAACGATATCTACGAACTCGATCTTAAGGTAGTTCGTACTCTAGTCGAGAAGTTAGTAGATAAGTATATCGTAAGAGAACTAAGAACGACTAGTCCCCCTCTAAATAAAACTACCTCGTTAGAGCTAACCGGATATATCTTTCGTACCTCCTCGGCTACCGATATATCTAGAGGACCGTAGGAGGCGCTTTAAGCCCTTTCTACCGCCGGTCTTAAGGAACCTTCTAAGTATATAGGCTATCGTAAAGGTAACGCGGTAAAGGTCTAGCTAATCTAAGTTAATCGCTAGATTAATACGCGTAAAATCCTAGGTAAGCGAGTCCTAGTAGATAAGGAACGTATCGCCTTAGTTACTTCGTACCTTAAGAAAGCCGCTACGACTTAGTAGAACTTATCTTACTAGGTTACTATTAATCGACCCGAGGAGTTCCTACCGATTAAAATATAGTAAGAATAGAAGAAAGCCTTTACTCTTTAATTCGAAGACGTTCGTACTTAGGAGTAGCGTCGAGATAAGTTCGACTCTCTCCGCTAGCTCGAAAGTATATAAGCCTTTCGTTATACTATCGATTCCCGACGCTTATATCTAAATCTAAGGCCTACGAACGCTAATTACCTTTTCTTATTTAAACGAGGACTTAAGATTTATATCCGTAATCGTATCGAACTTATTCCGAATATCCTTCTACCTACGGACTATACTTCTTACGTTACCTTCGTAGATAAGAATAAGCGGGAATACCTAGCTTTAAAGTATCGCATTAGTTTCTTCGCTAATCGTACTTCCCTAAAGATAAATCGCTATCCTTTAGCTTATCGTCCTTATATCTCGAAGCCCTAAGTTAACTTAAATATCGACGTAGATAGGAATATCGAGATATCCTTTAATACTATAAGAATTTCGAATGCGCGTAGACGCCTTCGGAAAGCTAGAAGTAGATACGAAGCTACCCCTCGAGGCCTACCTCGAGCTAGCCCTCCGCCTTCGTATAATCTCCGCGGCTCTACTACGACTAGAACTAGTCCGATAGAATAGAGAAATATAGTCCGTCGAGAGGAACTCTATTTTAATTATATAAAACTCGAATATTATACGCGGATATACTTCGTATAAAAGGGAACTTCGGTTCGATAAGGCTCTCGGAGAAAAGCTAGACGTCGCTAGATATCGAGGCTTCTAGTAACGGCTAGAATAAAGAGCCCTCGAAGAATAATAAATAATATTTAAGCTCCGAGAAGGTAGAAATTAACTCCCTAGACTACTCGCTTAACTCTCTTAAGAATATAGATATAGACTTAAGACGCCTCCGAGGTTATAACCTAGTAAGTAGTACCCTCGGATAGACGAAAGATACGAGAATAGTATCTATACTACTCGATATAGGCTTAGATCTCTTATTTATCTCGAAAAGGGTAGCGAAGAGATTAGGAGGCGATATTAAGCTTCGAACTACTACTTCTACGAAGATTCGTCTTACGAATAGCGATATAACGATATTAGACTAATAGATCGTTACTAGATTAGCCTTAGAAACCTTTCGTACTCGTATCGTACTTCGAATACTTAACTAGAATATCTATAATATAATCTTAAGCTTAGACTAGCTAACGTAATATTAAGCTAAATAGGACTTTCGAAAATCTACTCTAATCCTTCGGAATAGGACTAGAATCTTAGCTTTCGTTAATCTTCGTCCTTTTCGGTGTATCGACTACGGAGGAATTAAGGAAGTAGAATTAAACCTAATTAGCTATAAAGTAGTAGCTAAGTAACTTCGTAAACCGTAAGCTCCGAAGGCTACTCTAGTCTTATTACGCGAAAAGGACGAGAATAGTATAGAAAGGCGGAAAAATTTACTACGAACGATAAACCTACGAATTACGAAACTTATTTAATAATATATAGTCGTATTTAAAGAGACTCTATCTCCTTAGAAGCTACGTATACAAAATATAAAGTATACGATCGATATCGAAGACGCTACGCCGATTAATCTTCCTTACTATAGGTTAACGAAGTAGTATCGAGATAAACTCGAGAAGTAGATCTAAACCCTACTCGAGAAGGAACTAATTAGACCTTCTACGAGTTTATAGGGGTTTTCTATTCTCTTTATCCCGAAGCCTAATAATAAGTAGCGTATATATATTAACTATCGTCTCTTAAATAACGTAACTATTAAGGATACTTACTCCTTACCGCGAATATAAGACTACCTTAATACTATTAGCTCTACTACTATCCTCTCGAAGATAGATTTAATATCGAGATACTATTAAATCGAAATAGAAGAGCTATCGATACTAAAAACTATATTTAATACGCGGATAGGTAAGTTCGAGTTCCTCGTAATACCCTTTAGACTTACTAACGCGCCGTCGACGTTTTAACGAATAATAAATATAGTGTTATACTCCTTCCTTAGTAAGTTCGTTATTATATACCTCGACGATATCGTAATCTATTTAAAGAACGAGGAAGAGTATAAATCTTATCTACGATAGGTCCTTAAAGCTTTATAGAAGAGCGAACTATATACGAAACCTTCTAAATATACGATCGTAGTTCCTAAACTCGAATTCTACGAATATATTATAGGTTAAGATTAATATAAGCCTACCGCTTCGAAGGTTAAGGCTATTATTAACTAGCTATAACTATAGAATATATATAAGGTTCGATAATTCCTCGGACTAGCTTCGTACTATAGAAGATATATTAAGGAATTCGTAAAGACGGCTATAGCTCTATCTAATCTCCTTATTAAATTAGACGTAGTATTATATAAGAAGAGATTTCGACCTATTCGGTAGAATACTAGTTACGAATATACTTTCTAAATCCTTAAGAAAGCCCTATCCTCGAAACCTATACTATAGTAAGTTAACGAGTCTAAACCCTTTCGAATCGAGACTAATTACTCGGAATAGACTCTCGGCTACGTTTTACTATAGACCGAAATAGACGGTAGATAGTATCCTATAGCTTACGATAGTCGAAAGCTTAATAAGGCCGAACTAAACTACTCGATATACGAAAAGGAGCTACTAGCTATTAAGTACGCGCTTCGAACCTAGATAACCTACGTTTAAAATAGCTATAAGACTATCGTCGTAACCGATTATAAAAGCCTTAAGTATCTATAGACTACTCGTACTCCTTCGAAATAATTAGCTCGATAGATCGATAAATTCTCTAAGTTCGACCTCGATATTCGCTATCGTAAGGGAATAGAAGCGGTAGTACTAGATACTATCTCGTAGAGGCCTAACTTTATAGGAAAAGGACCCGCGACGAGAGCCTAGGTCGATTAAGAAAGGATTATCGAGGCCTACCTAGCTATAAACTATATAGAGAGTATACTAGATAAGGATCTATAATAGGAATAAACGGTTATTAGGCTCCTATTTAATCGAAGCTAAGGAATATCGATAGCGAAAGATCTTATAGCTCTACGAAGGATACTCGATATTAATTAATTCGTATCGGAAGACGGTCGTCTATATCGAAAAGTAGATCGATACTTTATTTCGTATATTAGCCCCTCTTTTCGAACCGACTTCGTAGAATACTATTACCGCTACTACGAATATTTTAGTACTCTAGCCCTAGAGGGGATCGTAAAGTATCGCGAATAGTAGCTAACTATACGACGAGACCTTACTACGTTCGTAAGAAAATATCGATAGTATTAATTAGCTTAAAGACTAAAGATTCGAAACGAATAGCCCTATATATAAGTTAGACTCGCGGCGAGGCCGTTCGAGAAATAGATAATCGACTTCGTCGGACCTTTACCGGCGTCTATAGACGATTATAAGACGTATATTCTTATAGCTATTAACTTTATAACGAGATAGTCCGTAGCGAAGGTAGTTAAGGAAGCTACGAACGAGGTCGTAGCTAACTTTCTCTTCGAAATATATTACTAATACGGAGCCTTTCGAGAATTACTTTCCGATAATAGTATAAACCTTAACTCTACTATCGTAGAATATTACTTAAATAGAGTTCGAGTTAAGTATCGTACGACTACTTTATACTATTTCTAAATAAACGGTAAAGTCGAAAGATTTAACGGAATACTTAGATAAATACTTATAAAAATACTTATTAGTACTCCCCTAGTAGGATAAACGAACTACTTATCCTTAGTATTCTTTATATATCGAGTTAGAGCTTACTCCGTAACGGAAATAAGTCCCTTTAAACTCGTATACGGTATCGAACCTCGATTAATAGGAGACTAAGAAGACTTCGATATAAAGAACCTAGATATAGACTTCGCGGCGAGAATAGAAAACTTCTATACCGCGAGGTACGATATTAATAGATTACTATTAGAGCGAGGTATTTATACTTAACGACTTCGCTCTATACGACTCCGAGAAGTCGATATAGGTTTCTAGGAAAACGAATAGATTATACTACGAAATAATATAAGATAGAAGCTCGAAGCTATATACTTCGGACCTTTTAAGATTCTTAAAAAGCTTTAGTTTAGAACTTATATCCTAGAAACTAATAATAGTCGGGTCTTTCGAAACCTAATCTACGAGAGCCGACTATTAAGATACTACTCTAGCGGTTCCGTAGAGGACGAGTAAATATTTATACCTACTACGTAAGGTAGACTTCGAAGGGAGGAAGTAATTATTAACTCTTCGAATAAGATACTCGAAGTCCTTAATATAAGGGAAATACTCCTAATATACTATAAACTCGCCCTAATACTAAAGTAGAAATAGTTAAAACGATTCGGTAATCGTTAAGGCTAGGTAGGGGAGGAGTTCGACGGTACGGCTAAAACTCTAACGAGAGAAAAACGTCGTCGTTAAAGGAAGAAGAAGAAAGAAATAACTTATAATATAGTTCTAGTAGGATTAGGAATATAAAGAGCGCTCGATAATAGAGTAGCCTCTTTATAATTAGTTCTTCTAGATATTCGAGATCGAGGCGTAGTACCGAAGGGTATAAGAGGAGAGAAGACTTCTTTTCTATCGATACTATATAGTCTCGATATCGTACCGGCGAAGGAAGGTTAGCGTACCTTTACGCGAACGCCGATAACTCTAGGACCTAAATTATAGAAAGACTATAGAATACTAGGAAGTAGAGTATTAGAACTTAGAGAGAATCCTAAAACTAATTAGACGCTAGTAGAAAGTAGGGAGCTAAAGATAGATCTACCTAAATTAGACTAAATTATAGAGTCTAGGGACCTCCTTCGTAACTCGGAACTAACTATAAGCGCTATTAGATCTTTATAGGAGTAACTCGCGAGTAGCTCCCGAGCCCTTAAATATATAGATACGCTATAGGCCGACTCGATAACGACGAGCCTCCTAAGGGAACCGAATCCGATAGACGTTAGAAGAAAAGAATAAGCTATAGATCGTAATATAGCTTCGAAGGTATTATAGAATCTAATACCTTTCCCCTCTCCTCTTAAGTTAGATTTCGATAGCCTAATAAGTATAGATATCGATACTATTAAAGTTTTATAACCGAGCTCGATACCGACTAGAGCGATATAAGACTCGTAGAGAATAGACCGGGCTAAATTATCTCGCCGTATAAAGGAAAATTAGTAACGACTATAGAGGCGAAGACTTTAGCGTAACGAAACTTATTCGATATAGTTCTAGGGACGGTAAGTAATAGTAAACGCTATATCGATACGAGATAGATATATCGAAGGCCGTTCTTTACGGCTATACCTAAAGGCGAAGGTTATTCGAGATCTTTAAATAAGGAATAGGAATTACTTAAATATATTTTTAGTATTTTCTATCTATAAAAAGGCGAACTAACTTCTTTAAGGCTACGAAACCTCTTCTTAGGATTATCGCTACCGTATTTAACTAATTACGAAATCTAATATAAAAACGCTAAAAACGCCTAAATCCTAGAAAAACCTAGCTATTAAACTACTCTACTATAGCGGATACGAACTAGCGACCGAAGATTATCGAGACGTAGGATATTACTAAGACGCTACTAATAGATAACGTAATTATCGCTATAGTACTATAGATAAAGGTCGAGAATCGGCTAGTAGTTTCGTCGAGGGAGGTTATAAACTAAATTAAGAAGACGAACCTACGCTTCGTCCTTAGAGTTATATTTAAGACTACGAAGTAGAATAATTAAGGAACTCTAAATCGGGCGAAGAAGACGCGATCGTAGTTAACCTCGTATTTAGGCTAGAACGATCTAGATTTATAGCTTTATTATTATCCCCCTCGATACCTCGTATATTCGTATCGCGACGCGCCCTCGTCTATACCTTACTAGCTCGACGGTTCCGAGGTAAGACCTTAGACGTATACCGATCCTAACTAGATCTCGGCGGTCGAAGGGAAGGCGAAGGCGGACTATATTACGAGAACCGACGCGGCTATTCGAACTAATAGTCTATAATACTTATTAATCGTTATAATTATCGTACCTTATCGAGTATTATAAGTTAATTCTATTAACTTCTTTATAATTCCGCTCGTATCTCCTCTATTTAGATTCGATAAGCTTAAGCCTACTATTATAGGAGAGCTTAGAAGTCGAGAGAGGGAGGATTACTCGGAGGGTAGATAAATATACTAGAGCGAGTATCGAAGAAATAACTAGGCGCTCCGAAACTAGTATCGCCTTAAGGATTAATAGAACTTAAAGGCTACTAAGAGTAGAATTAAGAAGGAAATAAAGAAGGAGGCGGTAGCCGAAGACCTCGAGGAGTACTATTTAAGGCCGAACTATCGCTAGAAGAACGGACCGAAGAAAGAGAAGGTTAACGACTTATAATTAAAGGAGAAATAGAACCGTATAGAGTATTACCTTATAGTAGCGATTAGCTTTCGATTAACTCTTAGATTACTAAAGAAGAAGTAATACTTTTAGTAATATAGAACTTACTCTTCTTACTAGCCTTAAGCTTTTAGTCTTTATTATTATTAATTTTACCTAGGAAATATACTAAGGTACTACGAATAGCTTTCTAATTCTTCCGAATCGTCTAGGAATTATTCTAATCTAGACCTTAGAGATTAGGATATTTAAATATAATCTCGCCCGAACTCGTAGCGACGATAATCTCGTTACTAGTTTTAACTAACTTTCTATCGAAACTCGGAATATAGGCTACGATATAACTACCTACGTCGATAAGAAATATACTCTTCGCTTTACGGATAGGAGTAGCGGCCGGTCGACGAGTAATTCGAGTTAACTTACGATCTATTATCGTAGGTATAGGCTCGACTATAGAGACTTCGCGAGACTTAGCCTTAGAAAGATAATCCTTTTCTTAATTTTAAGTAACTACTTCGAAGCTATTACGAGACCGAAGGGAATAAATCTAACTCCTCTTAAAGTAGAATATATAATTACTTCCTAGTAATATTAGAGTAGAGATATTAGAGCTAGTAATAGATAGATCTATCGGTACTATAACGTACTTTAGAAATACCTACTAAGAATAGCTTATCGAGTCGAAGCCTTTCTAGTACGAGTTATACGCATCGCTTAAATTACGTACGAGACTAATAGAATACTTAATCGCTAATATAGTATAATTAAGTGTACTAAGATTTAATTTACTAGCGTACTCGATAAATCGAAGTAGAGAATAATTAACTATAAGGCGAATATAGAAACTACTATAATACCGATTCTTTAAGCTATCGATAAACTTCTAAATCGATATTAAAGAAGGCGTATTAATCGCGGACGTTAAACTTAAAATTAATTACTAATAATACTATAAAATAAGTTAGCTTTAGCGTAATCTCGAAATACTTAATCGGCTTACGAATATAATAGGAATATTACGTAGTATTAAAGTATTACTCTAACGCTTCGTAATTATAGTCGAAGCTAGCTTAGAACGACGACTATCGCTAGGTTCGAGCTAGTCGTCGAATCGAGAACGATCCGGCTTAACGTTAACTTCCTAATAGTTCTTTTTAGCGCGAGTAGGTATTTCGAATACGTAAAAGTAGGAAATAAGGAAGAGAGCGAGGTAAAAGAAGAAGAAAGAGGAGACTTTAGAGATATAGTACGGAATAGAGAGAGAAGAGTAGCTATGAGGCCTTAATATATAGACTTAGAATAGCGCCGAATTAACCCTAATCGTATATACTAAGCTATTACCGTAAGTAAAGTCTCGAGGACGTCTCGGTAACGCTAGTCTATTACGAGGCTAGTTATAAAATAATAACGAGAGGAGTATCTTAGGTATTAACGTTAAAAATAAGGGTCTAGCGCCGATAAGATAAAGAGGATAATCCTTATAAGGTATTTATACCTTACTTTAGCCCCTCGAATATACGTAAGGCTATTACGTACTTTATTAGTACGCCCGAGACTATTTATATTTAGTTATATCGCCTCGAAAAGACCTTATAGATACGCGCGAACTTAAGCCTAATCCTATCGCGGTATATACTCTCCGACGCCCTACGCTAACTCGAAATTAGATATAAGCCTCTTTACCTAGCTAAACCTCTTCGAAGTAATACTAGGGTTATTACTACGATATAGATAGTACTATAGACTTATTACGAGAGATATAATTTATCCGAAAGACTACGCTAGTAAGTTAACGACGTTATCCTCGATATTATAACGAGGCCGTTGTCCGGTTAGGTAGGGAAGGATATAATTATTAATACTAAGCGATTATAAAGACCGTAGTCTATAATATCGCTTCGCCACATCCGAACTAGCTCCGAGAGCTATTCGAACGCTATCCGAAGCGAACCCGGAGCGCCTAGGCGCTAATCTAGTACGTACTTAGGATACTATATAGTCTGACGAGTCCCTCGTACCGTCTTAGGAAGAATTATGTCCCCTTCCCATTATAGGGCCTCGTCACCTCCAGTAGTCCCAACGAGTCATGACATTGGGTCCGGGTGCCACATGCTGCATCCATTATCCTTGAAGCACAGCCTTGTGCACACCCACAGAGGTGCAACCGCACGACTCCGATAACCGGATCGTCAAATAGTGCGCAAATAAACCAACTACAGTAGATTGGCAACATGCACGTTCTACGAGTAACTATCTCGGATGTTGGAGAAAGCCGAGCAAAGCAACATGTTTCGTTCCCTCTGGCGAAACTATCTACTGTATCCGTATCAAGGATTGAATCCGACAATCTGTTAGTAGT
Source organism: Exophiala aquamarina CBS 119918 (assembly GCF_000709125.1). Taxonomy (NCBI): domain Eukaryota; kingdom Fungi; phylum Ascomycota; class Eurotiomycetes; order Chaetothyriales; family Herpotrichiellaceae; genus Exophiala; species Exophiala aquamarina. Next base: position 1,050,836 of record NW_013550580.1, read on the forward strand.
AAAGGTCAATGCTAGTTCCATTTTCACAGACTTAAGAAACTTCCTAGCCATTGGGAGCTCATGGTGTCCACCGTTTGTGCAGCCTGATTCTGGACCAGCTGCGGAGATTCGTCTTGGTTGAACGCAGCATCTTCGTGATACCAGTCGAACATATTCCAGCTTTCTGAAAATTGCTGTAGATTTGCAGCCGGTTCGCCTGTAATTGGTGTCTCCCGTTAGTAAGCTCATCTCTAAACCACTGCAAAGATTGCAGGAGGATGATTACCTTCGTCGGCACCTTGAAAAAGGCGCTCGTTGATAACCTCGAAGAATTTGAAAGGGAGCTCGATCGTACTGATTGTTGCTTGGTAGAATTGCATGATCTTTGACGCTTGATGCCATTTCTTGTGGAGGTTGACCTCACAGAGGCCATCGTTCGCACAACATCTTGCTGCAATCATGACCAGCATTGCATTGTAGAGGTCTTGCACGGCCGTGAGCAAAATTCAAGTTCAAAGGGGTATTTTGCACGCACAGAAACACAACGGTGTGAAGTTTCGCACAGGGGTCATGCTTTCGCCTCCTGTTCCCAGGTAGGTGTGTAGTAGGTCGATTGTATTAACAGCGGCTTGTAGGCATTTCGAAGCAAAGCGTCTGAGGGCATCTTGAGCAAATGAGCCCTCAAAGTTATGGTCATCCAAAACCTCAACGCATTGTAATTTGGCTTGCAGCTTAAGCAGAAATGATATTGCAGGCCGGTAGAGGAGTATTTGAGCATAATAGTACCTATGACAATCGAATATCAGCATTGCCCTTGGATTTACCACGTGACACTACCTTATATGAAGATTTAGTCGTTGTTCAAGCATTAGATGTTTGTCGAAGATAGTGCAACGGCATTCGATCGTCAATTCAGCTGGTAGTCGTGTAAACCACCTGGTGAGATTCATCTCGTGTCTTTGGAGCAAGCTGAAATCACCATTGAAAAAGCGTCCTTGGAGGTTGGTCTGGTGATCTGGAGATGCTTCGTGCAACTCTGCGCACAGGTTTCGTATCATAATCGAAAGCCGAACGTTGTTCTCAAAATAGCTGTATGGAGAGAAGTGAAGACGTTGGGTGGAGCTGTCTTTCAATCCTAGTTGGAATTTGTCTGCGACCCTGTACTCACGAGGATCAACCATGGTCGGTTCACCACATGTGGACGCAAAGACACTACTATGGTGAGTCTAAAGTCTTATCCTGCGCTACGGCACTCACATGTCATAGTATATGCAGCTCCACCAGAGCTTGAGGGCAATAGTATCTTGCTCAGCCAAGGTGTCAGCGTACTGAATACTGGGAAACCTCAAACTTCTGCACACCCGAATTGCAAGACCTAGGTAAGTTAGGGCGGCGTGCATGAACCCTCTTTGGCGATGAGTCCGAGCAACACAGTATTGGGTGATGAGCAAAAGGGTTTGTGCTAGAAGCATGCTCGGAGTTTCAAGATCATCAAGACATATTAGTTTCTTTGCTGCTAGAAAGAACCTTTCAGACACAGGCAGACATTGTTCCAGTTGCAGTCTTGTCGACCACAGCGCTCCAAGAGCATAGATCAAATCGACCATACATAGCGCTGTGGGATCGGCATTATTGAGGTCTTCATTGTAGTCCGAAGCACCAGACGTCAAGACTCGGGCAAGATGTTTACCGTGCCAGTCTACCGGGTTCAAAAAAGGAAATGAATAGTATACATGGCTGAAGTAGACGTCCTCAAAGTGCTGCAGCCAAGACGGAGTAAGTCGAGGCGTCGGAATACCATTGTTTTGAGACAATGATGGGAATTTGGCGATTTGTTCGTGAAATTGTTGACTGAAAAACCCGTACTTTGCACCTGGTTCAGTGGCAGTCTCTTCGAACAGTGCGACTGAGCTGAGCATCGGAGCTTGCTGAACTTCAGCCATGAAACTGCGAGTGGAGGATCCCAATGTTTCCTGTTCAAGTAGAAGCTGCTTTCCACTGCTCACATGCGAAACAGGACTGTGAGGGATTGGATTCACTCCTGATTCGCTTGAATGCGGGCCGGGAAATTCGGGAATAGATGAGCTGGGATTAGATGGCGCCTTACCCACCAGCAGTCGGTCTGTGATTTTGCCATGCTGTGATATTGGGGTTCCTGTCTGACTTGAGCTCCTGTACTGGTTGAGTTCGGCCTCCAACAAGTGGATATATCTAAGAGCATTGAGTTTCTCATGGAGGACATTTGGTTTTGCAGGGCATACCTCTCAGACTGACGCCGCTTATCGCGTTCGACGAGGTTTTCATACGAGCAGCTTGCGTTTCGGCCGTGGGACTGACAAGTTCCACATGTCGGCCGAACTGTATCGCATTTGATCTTGCGCGAGCGACATTCACTGCATGCAAGAGCAGTCCGCCGTCGTTTGCTCGCAGCGGTTTTCACCTGATGACCCGCCATTGGAAAATTTCATAGTCCTCAAGAGCGACGAGGACCTAAGTCCTTTTGCAGGTCGCTGAATTTCAGTTTTCGTGCGGCTCTTCCAGGAACCGAATCAGGCTGTCGGGCGCCGGCGTACGAGTAGTTCTTCGTGTCAACGCATCACTCCTAAGACCATAATCTCTAACAATTGAGAGAAGTTCTTGGCTGCGGCAATTTCAGTTGTTAGCATCCACTCCTCTGCTGAAGTCAAGAACCACCCAAGTTTTGCGAGGGGCGGCACCTGTCTACTTGGATGTACTTCTTACCGAATCTCCGTGCCATGAGGCCATGGTTCCTCAAAAGGCTGATGGCAAGCTTGCCGATTGGCTCCTCGGGCTGGATTCGACGACTGAGATAGCCATGCCGACAGGGGTTTTGCCGTTATCACCGAGGCTAAGGGTGGCTCTTTGCCCCGCGGCCGCTATTGCTGGACAAGTGTTCAGTATTTAATACGCTTACACCGATGCGATTGACAAATCCATCGATGTTCTGAAGGAACCTAGCATGTAACCCAGTTTAAGATCTTCGCCTTGACTCAGGTGGATGAAGCTCCACCTCTTAAATCAACCGCGGTCAAAACTTTGGGCTCTCGGAGGTACATAATCGAGCCCCTCTGCTCTCAGCAGCTCGGGCTTATTGCAACAAGTTCAATAGGAAGGAGTTATCTTGAGTCGACCATGCCCTCAATGATCGAAGGATGAATTTGAATTTCCGGATAGCATTGGGAGAGGATTTCAATACAACAAAGAGGCAGAGACCTTGAAGCATCGCTTTTCATTCTCTCATAAGCATCCAACACGCAGCATGGTCCTGGAGGACGATCAGGAGAAGCCCCTACCGCAGCCCAATACGTCTTCACACTGGCGCTCTGTTATACATCACGGCTTGATCAATCACGAGGTACGTTCGTGGCATTATGAAGGCTCAGGGACAGACCTTGATCCCTATGTGGTGACGTGGATTGATAATGACCCCCGAGACCCCAAGGGCTTTGCTCCCGCGACAAAATGGTTTTATACCGCGGTCTCCGCTTTGACCTTATTCATCGTCACCTTGGCCTCATCAGGGTACACTGGAGGTATTCCTTCCATGATGCAGCAATTCGATATCAGTGAAGAACTTGCAATTTCAGGAGTTTCGCTCTATGTTGTCGGATTTGCTGTCGGCCCGATATTCTGGGCTCCTTTCAGTGAGGTGGCTGGCCGTCAACTTACTCATTTGATCAGCTACTCCGTGTTTGCCGCTTTTAACGGAGGAGTGACGGCTGCACAAAACATAGAGACCGTCTTGGTCTGTCGATTTTTTGCCGGGTCTTTCGGGGCGGCAGGTTTGACCAACGCAGCTGCTATCGTCGCAGACATGTTTCCCCCTCAATCACGAGGCCTTGCGATGACATTCTTTTCCGCAGCACCCTTTTTGGGTCCAGTACTAGGTATGGCAATCAATCCATAGACTGATTGCTGGTTTGATTGCTGACAAGTTTCGCTAGGCCCCATTACATCAGGGTTTATATCTCAAGCGGCCCGTCAAGATGGTTGGAGATGGGCCAGTGCTCTCTTTACCCTTCTTTCGGTGATCTTTTTGATCTTGGGCTTTGTCATCATACCCGAGACGTATGCTCCGGTCTTGCTGTCAGCTCGGGCTAAGACGCTTTCCCGGGCTACTGGCATGGTTTATCGCTCTCATTTCGAAGCTGAAGGAGTATCGTTGTCATTCGCTGAAAGGATGAAGATCGCACTGACACGTCCATGGCGATTCCTTTTCGGGGAGCCGATCATATTTCTCCTGTCGCTCTATCTTTCTATCGTGTATGCCATCCTCTACCTCCTCTTCGCCGCATTTCCGGTGGTGTATCAGCAAGAACGAGAATGGAGCCAAGGATTGGGTGGTCTTGCATTTGCGGGCGTGGCGGTTGGAATTGCTGCCGCGGTTCTGTTGAACTTTTCCATTAACAATCGCTATCAGAGGCTCAAGAATCCTACACCGGAGTCTCGACTCCCGCCTGCTATGATAGGTGGTGTTGCGATATCAGCCGGGCTATTCTGGTTCGCATGGACCAATGGAAGATCAGTCCATTGGTTGGCCAGTATCTCAGCCAGCAGTGTCTTCGGCTTTGGCATGGTACTCATTTTCGTGGCGATCAACAACTACCTTGTTGACGCGTATTTGCTATACGCCGCATCTGTTCTCGCAGGAGGTACAGTCATGAGATCGTTACTGGCAGCTGCGTTCCCCATGTTTACGCCTTACATGTACTCCAGACTTGGCATCCACTGGGCCTCCACTATCCCAGCCTTTTTATCCCTTGCGTGTGCGCCATTACCAGTCATCTTTTATTTATATGGGGCTAGGATCCGCAGCCACAGTTGGGTTGCAGCGCAAGGTACTTAGCGCGGCTAACAGGCCGGCTGGGGCCGTTACAGAGTCACTCGCATAATCTTACTCGGAGCTTTGCAGGAACGATAGTATCGACATGGGTCGATCAGCGTCAAGGGACGGGCCAGGAAATTGGGAAACTATTTGTTTTTCTCTGGAAATGATGTGCCAGGATCAACTCGGGAAATGAACAAGTTTGTAAGAAAAGATTTTCTGTCGTTATTATCAATCGTTATGTGTCAACTACATGTAGAAGGATCGTATTTGGTACATATCCGTTGTGATGCATGCCGATCCCCTCCCTTCCACTTTTGTTCTGTGCTGCGTGCTTATGCCTCTCCCTATTTAATGCGTGCTTGGATATCAAAAAAGAATCGAAGATAGAAAAGTATGAGATACATGAAACCACAACATGTTCTCCAGGATCATGATGTAAGAGCCAACACGAAGGCCAACAGACCCAGGGACACAGACCACACCATTGGTCTCTCAGATGAAGCTGCGCCAGTGAATGTAGCAATTGTAGCTGGTCGTGTTCCTGTGGAACCACTTGCAGTTGTTGTAGATCCTGATCCTGATCCCGAGCCGGAGCCAGTGCCAGAATCGCTACCAGAACCACTACCAGAGCTGGAACCACTACCGGAACCACTACCAGAACCGGAGTCAGAGCCGGATCCACTGCCAGAGCCGGAGCCAGAATCGCTACCATTGTCAGTGCTCTTGCCAGTGCCGGAGCAAGTGGAGCCAAGATCAGTTGGAACCTTGGGGAAGTTGTCAATTGCGTCAAGAATGGCAACACCCATACCACCAGAGAAATGAGTCTGGATATGGCAGTGGAGCAGCCATGCACCAGGTGTGTCGGCTTGATATCGGAAGACCATCCAAGATCCCGTTCCCTCAGCAGGAATGCTGGTGAACCCGTCCAAGAATGGAGGGTTCTGAAGGTTGAATTGCATACCGCCGGCTTGAGCAGCTGCGACGGTGGTGAAGTTGAAAGCTCCTGTACCAGCACCGATGGCGAAGAATTTGTTGGCGTGCTTGTGGATTGGATGGGGCTGAGCAACGGGACCTTCCACTTTGATAATCAGATCAATCCACTGGTTGAACTTGGTCTTCAAGATTAGGTCGCTGTTAGGGATGGCACTGGGGTCCTGGAATAGTAGCGGAGGGACAGCGTCGTCTCGCGACTCATCGTATGCCTGGATACCGGAGAGAGTCCATGCCCAGGCCTCAGTTGGCTGGGCGGGATCCTTGAGAATGTCCAGGACAAATGTCTGATCGGCGTGAGAGGAGACGGCGACAGGCGGGTATGGGGCTGCTCGTCCAGGGGCGAATGAGGTGACGGTGGTAGTGTTCACACCGCCGTAGTTGATGACTCCCTGGGTTGAGATGAAATCGTCACCTCCCTTGTATGCCAAGATACCAAAGCCGGAAACGACTTGATTTATGCCAGCATTGGCGACACGGATGATGTAGTCAGCTGGGGTCTGGTCGAGTTTCACCATGAAGGAGATGCGATCACCGTTGGCGAGGGTGAGCTTGTCTACAACTTGAGGCTGAATGTAATTTCCGTTGTACTCGTAGACATACAGTTTGTGGTTATCGATGGCGACGGTGAAGATGGCAAAGCTAGCCGGACTGATGAAGGACATAGCGGCCCAGCCGTCCTTGGGGTCGACCTGGAGAGTGAAGTTTTGGCCTGTGAATGGAGTGCAGACATCATAAGCTCCAGGAGGAAGGGCGGCCAAGTTACGTTGGAACTGTCCCTGAATAACAGGATTACTGGGGGGAATGCAGCCCTTGGCGGTCAAGGCTGTTCCGTTCAAGATCTTGATGGCTGGAGGCGCAGCGTTGGCAGTCAGGAAATCAAGACTGGGGCAGAGTTGCGATCCGAAGCCGTTCAAAGTGATCGAGTCGGTACAAGCCCAGTCAATATTGGCCTCCTGTTCAATCTGGAAGAACTCATCAAAAGTGAAACGATTCCAGTCTGAAGCGAACACAGGTGTGACCTTGTCAGCAGCAGCCTTGACCTGTTGAGCATCACCAATCTGGCCAAAGGGAGTATCGGCAGTATCAGCGGGCGAGATTATAATGGCACCATAGAGACCGTCCATCATCTGTCCTTTGTAATGAGCATGATAGAAGTAGGTTCCAGAAGCATCGGCTTCCCAGGTGTAGGTATAGGTGGTCTGTGATTTGATGACTGTCTGGCTGACGCCGGGGACACCGTCCGCCCATGGAGTGCTGAGTTGTCGAATACCGTGGAAATGGACGCCGGTGACATCGGGGGTGTGGTTGATGACGGTGAAATCAACAACGTCGCCAACCTTCAAATGCAGAGGTGGACCTGGGAGGGTGCCATTGATGAGGAAAGCATTTCTGGAGAAAGCCTTGCTCGAGTCGGTGGGGCCCCAGGTGACATCGATGGTAAATGGGATATGGCCTGTGGAAGGACCACAGGCAGAATTATATGTATCGCTGGAAGCTGTGACGAGTTGGAAAGAAGACAAAGCGAATGACAAGGCTGTAAGAGCCTTGGTAAGGCGGGTGAAGGCCATGGTAGAAATGAAACGAGAGAATGATGGTCGAAAGCAACTGGAAGATCAGAACGTGCAAAGGCGAGGCGTGAGCATGCTTTAATGTTTGGACGTTTTCCAGATCATAAGGCCCAGCCATCCTGGGCCTGAGCAGCGATGAATTGAGTTCTCAAACCTTTGGTCGTTTCGATCATGGGAGACGGGTTGTGAATGGACAATCCTATTGATCCGCTAATCTGACAGGATATTGGCTCTACGATCCCGGTCTCTGTATAGACTAGTGCCACCCGTCAGCGATTGAAAGCACCGTCAGCTTGCTCCTGATGGATGGAAGCAAGGGCCACGGATGTCGCCATGCGCAATAGGGGGAATTTCGGTGCTTCATTTAGCCCACAAAGGTGCTCCGGCTCCGTACGGGGCATGGAGAACAAGATCACCTCGTGCTCATGCTCAGACATGCAGTCTTCTCGATGGCCCGTTGAGAGCGGGGACAGTCGCCTCGTTCATGTGGACCGACCGACGTGCCCACCTCCGTAATTTGCTGCAGCTAGATCATAGCGAAGTTCCATCGCCCACAAAATGCCTGCAAAGGCCAGGAGAGGGAGGGTGAGGTCCAAGGTGACCTGTCGATCACGCTCTGAGTGGTGGGGCGGATGGAGTTAGACTGTTGCCCTGCCAAAGGAAATCCTGATGGTTTTCGGAGGAGATGGCAGGGGTAATCCTCGCTGGGGACGAGATGAAACGCTTAATGAAGCTTATGATCCCACCTAGCCTGCATCGAGGTTATCAAGCGTGGCAGGCGAATTCTAATTGCTCCGCCACCCGAGATGAAATTATTGTCAACCGTGCCATGGAAAGTGGGCAGCTGTTCGTCATGGCAGATGGCCGAAATCAACAATAACATCCATCATCAGCAGACGCAGCCATGCATTCCTGGGATGATGGGATTGCGATGGGAGATTGTATCCTGCCTGGGTAGTTAGTCAACTGACACATAAAATTTTCAAGGTGTCAGACTCACGGGACGGGGGAAGCAGTAATCACACACCCAGCGCTAGCTCCTACGCATGCGGTGTCAAATCTGTGAGGTTTCGACAGGCCAAAAGCTCCGAAACGCACTAACCCACAGGTCCCAAGTTGCCAATAATAAATAATACCTCCCTCTGGAACTGAATCAAGAAATCCACAAGCGACTTGGGCCGTCGTATCTCGCGATTGGTGGGACCCTTCGCACAATAGCGCTCACAATCCTCATCTGCGTCCCAAACCCAACAATCACAGCGCTGGGTAAGTTGTTTGGCGCCTTTTGTGTGAGCTCGACACTACGAGTAGGTACTGCGTGCCTTTGGTACCTGGTACCAATAATCCTGACCCTCGTTTGTTGACAACCAAGACTCGCATACCCAGTCTGGAATATACAGTACTTCAACCGAATTTCCCAGCCTCTGTATACGGAAGGCTCACCCACCCAGCCGACTGAAAAGGCTTTACCAGTGTCTTGATGAGGTTGTACTCCGTACTGTCCACGTGTTATTGAGCTCATTGGAGAGCCTTACCCCGTTCTACGTACTCGGTACCTATCTCGAGCCTTGTGCAAACTCGATTCGGTGTGTTGATCCCTCGCATCGGAGAAATGATAATCCTGGCCGCACGTGGCTTGGCGTCAACCTCAAACCCGCATGTCCCTGCATTTCCCCCTTTCCTTTTCCTTCCCTTTCCCCTTCCCCTTGCTACCGCTCGCTCCTTGGGGCGTTGCACCCTCAGGCGAGCCAAATTGAAACAGCGACCAAGGATCTCAGCAACGACGATGGCGCCGAGCTAGGACATACACTGTAGGGACTCCGTACGGAGTACGGAGTACGAAGTGCTTCCTACCAAGTATACGGAACACACGTCCCTAGAGTCTATCCTCACGATTAAAGCCACACTGGAGCCTAATGCCACACAGAGAAAGGCTTGCGATGGTGGCGTCGAGGCGTCCATTTCCAACGTTGATGGGCGGAGAACCCCGAGAGCTTGCCAGGCTTCCGTACGGTGGTGCAGAACCATGAGAACCAACGATGGCAACGATGGCCGATGGGTGACAAGCAACTGCGCGTCCGCAGGCCATAACCATTCAATATCCTCACAGACTAATATTCTCAACAATAGCATATTCGAGTGCATCTTTACTTCTGTCTACTATGTCCCAGCCATGCGACGAGTCCTCGTAGTTTCTATCCACAGCACCGGGTCTGTCCACTACTGTGGATGCCTAGGCTGGCACTTCTGTTCCGAGCGACAACAGAATTGACCTTGATCCTACTCGTACTCGTGGCGATGGAGCCCCCTTCTATTCATTGTCCAGGCAGAAAAGCCCTTACTTGGTCGAAATCCATTAGGATTCATCACCAAGAATTTTGAAATTGGTTGTCATATGGACGCCTAAGGGAAGCGGAGGCAACACAGCTGACGAATAGCGATAGAGGGCCTAGTATGCTTAATACGGTGAGTTGCCATTCTCTATATGCTGTTCGCAGCCTTGCTTCTACAAAGTGTGGCGTCCTCGTGAAATCGGGTGTAGGCCTCCACTCGCCTGCAGTCACACACTGTTAATGGGTGTGTCTGTTCCCAATCATGATTTTCGCCACTTGTCAATGGGTTTGACAGGAAGGGGGGTGGAGAAGAAGGGGCTTCAGTTACCCTCGTGGCTGGGCCTCGAATCAACAAACGCAGGAGGCGGTTGTCTTGTCTTCTCTACAAAGATAGTTCTTGCCCTTGGCCTAGACATCTTCGGACTACACTTTGCATGCCATTGAGCAAAGAGACGCAGGTTGCGACATTGCATTCACTGCTGCTACTATTCGAGGTCATGTATACCTCCTCGAGTCCTCGAGTCCCCAATCACACAGAGAAGGTGAAACGCATTGCATGGACGGGACAATATCCGTCGACGGAGCCAGAGCCTTGAAATGACAAGTTCACGGTGAAAGTGTGTCTGTTACTTCATGGCTGCGATTAGCAGGCTGTGATGGCGAGTTCCATCGTACTCTATATATATATATATACGTCCTACCCACTAACTTAAGCAATAAAGCGTAGTATTAACGAGCTCTATCCTCTCAAAATTAACGGTAGATAGGCTTTATTATCTGTTAGAAAGGGCGGCCTAATAACTAGAAGATCGCTCTTAAGTTTTGGAATCGGGATACTACGTTCGTACCCTGTATTCCCTCGATGCCAAAAACGCGTCCCCGAGTCCGCCTTCCAAGTTGCCAGATCGTTAGTCACCTAACCCTCGGTCGTTTCCCACTACTCCGTACATACTCACCATCTGTTCTGGCTTTGCAACACTACTGGCCGGGGAATCCGTGTTTGCAAAGATTAACCTTGCCATATTTGGCTACCGTAGAACTATCCATCATATCCTCGCGGACTAGTGTAGCTACCGTAGAAATATCCATCATATCCTCGAGGACTAGTGTGTATATCTAAATCTACAATCCTGTCTCTCCGTGTGATCCGAGTCGACCGAGACTGGAACTCCCTGTTCAGAATAGTCACTGTCCTCCTGCGCCTTCAGATCTCGCTTCGCATTCGAGCGTTTCGCGGTGAAAAGGAAAGTCATCAACATTGTCAGGAGCACGGCCCAGCTGCACACGCTTACAATGCAGCCCTTGCGGTAGCGGGGCGCATCTGCAGCCTGCCAAAACTGCGGTGACGCGATGGAACCGACGCAGAAGATGATGAAAAAAATCGCACCAACGACCGACTTCTTCGTGTTTCCACGCACATTGGATGCCAACAGGCCCAAAACGATGTTGAGGGGGGGTGCCGTGGACCCTGCGAACCAGGTGCTGACCACGATGCCCCAGTTCTTTGATGCAGGGAGCAGCAGCAGGAGGAGACTCCCTAAGAGGGGCATGGCGACCACAAAAAGTCCTGTGTAGCACCGCGCGTTGGGATAATGAGTGGGCACCAAAGCACCGATCCATACCAGGCAGAACGCCAGAGCACCCCCGGGCAGCCCGACCAACAGAGTCTGGAAATCGCTGAAGCCAAAGCCTTGAATGACAATAGAAGAGAACTGGAATATGTCAACACCAAGTTTGAGACACGTAAAGGTACATGGGTCCAATTACCTTGACGATCGCGGTCGGCAGCGTAATGGTAATACCCATTAGCGCGTACATGTATGTCCGAGGGTCGGTAAATGCCTCCTTTGCTTGGGGCCAGTTGAAGTTCGTGCGATCGCGGGTTGCTCGGTCCAAAGCAAGACGTGCAGCGGCAAGAGTGCGCTCTCGTTCGGTCAGGAACCATGCCGTTGAAGTATCACGGGGCATCAGCCAGAGGAAGACGACGCCGGTAATGATCGTGAGTGCACCGCAGATCAGAAACATCAGTCGCCATGTATGGAAGGATGTGTCAATGCGACCAACTCCATACATCAACAAAGCGCCGATGATCTGTGAAACTCCAAACATGGAGACCCAGGTGCTGGGAGTTCGTCAGTAATACATCAACCTAGGAGAAACGTTGACGTACGCAACCCGCACAGGATGCTCTCTCCGACAATACCAGTTGCTGGTGATGATCACAAAAGAGGGGGACACCGCTCCTTCGAAGAAACCAAGGAGAAACCTTATAGCCGCCAAACTTCGAAAGCCTTGAGATGCGGCAAGGCACATGTGGACCCCACCCCATAGAACACTAATCACACCGTCAGTATCTCGTCATGGGACGAAGAATGAAACCATCTCACATGGCGATCCCGACAAAATGAGTGATGCACATGCGGCTCATCAAGTAGGCCGCTGGGTACTGAGAGCACAACTGCCCAAAGTAGAAGAGCGACACCACCCAAGAAAATTCGGATCCGCTCAAGTGCAAGTCCTTCCTCAGTCCAAAAATGGCCGCGTAATTGATGTTTTGTTTGTCGAGATCTATGCTTCCACATTAGACGAGGTTCTCTTGCAAATTGGAGCTCTGCTTTGGGGGGGGAGGGGGATTGAGGTCCGACTTGCATTGGAAGAAGTAGACAAATGCCATCAGAGGTAAGATGACCCGGTCCAGCTTTCGCACCACCTTTTTCTCTTCCTCTCTGTCAACCACATAACCCGTTGCATTTTCCAGTTGTGTCTCCGTCAACACATTCTCGGGCAACGGCTTCAGTTCTTTCGGCTCTTGAGACATTGTAAGTCTCCGTGGAGAGTTTTCTCTGATTACACGTGCAAAGCTTCGGAGGCAAACAACGCCTTACCACGGAAAGAGAATCGAGGTTGAGTATGATAGAGAGCAATAGCCTGAAGCGTCCAGCTGGTATTTATATAGTCTCAATAGCCCAAAAATCTCCGCGCCTCGTCTCCGCTGGTTCTGGGGTATGCGCGGGGCAACCGGGTACTCTGCAAGCGATCGCATCCCTAGAGCGAATAAGAGTGTCGCTTCTACCAAGTTCGCCACGGATGTGCATACCGACAGCGGGACATAGCCCCGGGTTTTGATGCCGACGCACTCAGAAGGGTCAGTGGTCGATTTTTAGAAAAGACAGAAGGCAAAATCTGTAATATCAGACAAGGTACTCCAGGGTTGGCGTCCCGGGGCGTAAATTACTATCATTCAACTTGGATACCAGGGTGAGTCCATTCTTTTGTCACAAAAGAGGAAACGGGTCGGCAAAGAGGTGTCCGGGCGCAGATGCAAGTGTGTTTTCCCCGCAAATCATGGAACCATTGAATTTCAGCGCCGCTTCCAGCTCAAATTCAATCGACTTTTCCAAAGATTCTCTGATGTGACCGTCGATGCATCCCTAAGTCATGGCAAACCAGACTGGAAGCCAGAAGGCACGCCCTCCGCCTTTCAAAAAGCCCCGTACAGCGTCGTACAACGGCGAAGCGGCCAGAACATCCACAGCGTGCGTGTTTTAGCACGCCAAACCCCTTGGAATCCTCGTCTCGTGTGCTGACGTCTTCGGCTTGGTAGGTGTACTGCGTGTCGAGAGAGGAAAAGTAAATGCTCCGGCACGCAGCCATGTCGATATTGTTTGAGACGCAACCTCCCTTGCATAGTTCCCGAGTTCAGCAGACGCAAATTATATCCCATTGAGTCAGTTTCCGTGCCTGACAACCTTGCCAATCGCGGGACGTTGCGCTGACACATAGTCAGCTATGTCGAACGCCTCGAGAGGATGACAGGGTCACTCGAAGGCAGTGGCCCTGAAATTCCACCGGAAGACGCACCAGAAATTTCACAGCTTGGTGCAGAAGCGGCGAGCCAACCTGGTCCAGTAGAGACTACAATGACGGGCCCTGCAGCCGTGGGATGTTATATTCATCCTCTCAGGAGCGAAAGCGGTGCTCCAGATGCCGCCATTTTACGTTCGTGATCTCTATCGCGATTATCGAGCGACGGCTAACCTGTCAGACCAAGCCATCACGACGGACACAAGCATGTCATCCAGTCTAATCTTTGGTTCCCACATCATAGCCATGTCAGCCGAACCGAGAATGGGAAATAAGTCTCCCAGCATCGAGACACCAAGATTACGAGACGATTCTTATGGTCTGAGCTTACCGGATTTTCCGAACGTGAACCATTCATATCTTCAAGAATGGCCCGACGAAGAGCGATCTGAGATCTTGTTGGATGCGATCCTAACTTCGATTGGCAGGGTGCAGCATTTCTTCGATCCTCGATCTGTGGCAGATCGCCTGGCCATGTGCTCTGCATCGAACGGTCAAGAACCCCCGACTACACTATGGTATATCGAGCTGCTGCTTGTTTTTGCTATTGGCGATCTCCTCACATGCAAATTTCACGACCGCTTATCGACTCCTGGAGAGAGCTATTTCATAGAAGCAATGAACCGCATCCCCGGACTCAGTCACCTTCGCACTTCAGGGATCCAGGGGATAGAAATTCTCGGGCTGGTTACCTACTATTTACAGTGTGCCGACCGAAGGGATGACGCTTATGTTTACGTAAGTCCAAAATGCTGGTTTCCAGATCTGAGGCTGAATGGAAGCAGGCCGGCGTCGCTTTGCGGATGGCTCTCCTGATGGGTCTACATCGAGACAGCGGCGCGGCTGCCACGACCCGCTCTGATAAAACCCATCAAAACAGACTGTGGTGGACGATTTATATGCAAGAACGGTATGCCCTGTCTAGCTTTGCACACTGGACAAGATCTGAACAATTTCAGGAGACTTGCGGCGGCGACTGGAAATCCGCTCAGCGTGGACGATGAAGTCATTCGAGCTGCGTTACCACGCGATGCACCTGGGTTTTGTGCTTCAGAAGCCCTCACAACGAATGTTAAGATTGCAAAAATCACCGGTCAAACTTTGAAAAGTTCGTATGGCCCTTGATATCCTTATATCCCGATGTTTCATGTCTGCTAAGTATGGATCAGACATCTATGGTAGCATCGGACAGACCGAGCAGATATTCATGACACACGTGCAGAACATTTTGTCTGAGCTACATCAAATATCACAGAATATGCCTGCCGATTTCGCCGTGGATTTTTCTCAGCAACTGCGCGTTACGAGAACTAGCGCCACTTTGTATCTGATGCTTTATCAGGTAGGTGGCAGTCTTCTATCAAATAGATGTTGCTGACGCTTGAAATAGGCCATCATCCTTGTAACCCGACCCATATTGCTCCAACTTGCCAGGCAGGCCGTCAAAGAACAGCTCCAGAACATAATCCTTTCCAGGCCTCTTGAATCACTGGCGGAAACTTGTATTGACGCCGCTCGGCATACGCTCAGAATACTCTGCGCGCTCAAACAACAGCAACTCCTAGGTAAGCAGATGGCCGACATATCAACTTAGCTCACCGTTAACACAAACAGCAAACTTTGGATTCTCCGATCTCGATGCAATATTTTCGGCAGGATTTGTGTTTGTCCTCGCCGAAACCATTTATCCAAGCTCACACAGACATTCGGGTCTATCCGGAATTCGGGGCTGCTTAGACCTACTTCAAGATCTGAACAGCCATGGCAACAGGCCTTCGGCCGTACGACGGAGAGACATTATCCAAATGTGCAAACAACTCAACATAGCAGAGAGCTTGACCAATACTGAACCGAGCGGTGGTGTCACCATCGGCGATATAGAAGCCGCTTCTTCTGTGCGTGTCAACAACGGGCAGCAAAAGCTGCAGCAAGAAACGGATGCCCAGGTAATTGCCATGGAGCAACCGCTACACTGGGTCGATGACATAGCAGAAAGTGAGATGCTGCTGGGACAAGACACGCATGATCTTCATCTTTGGTACAACCACGACAGCTTGGATCTTACCGGAGCAATCGAGACTGACTGGGAAGCGTTGGCAACTGAGATCTTCCGTTCTGGGTAGTAATCTAAATGTCAATTGGCGGGTTCCATAATTTGCCCCCCCCGTAACTGTACTTGAGATCAAAGTACAGCCTACAAAGGCAAAATCCCCAAAAGAAATAAAACTTTCAACAAATATGCCATGTTTCATTGGTGACAAAATAATGACGTTTCAAATGAAGGGCAGATGATGCAGGCTGATGGATTGCTTCAATCTTTCTTCACGCTCTCATCTCGAGTGAGATACTCATGTACCCTGTTCAGCGCCAGCTTGCCCGTGTATATCTGGGTTTCCGCCGTGGCACTCCCAATGTGTGGAGTCGAAATCACCCGTCCAGTATCCCACAGTTTACCGTATTTTTCAAGCGTCGGGGGCTCTTCATCGTGACAGTCCAGCCCTGCACCCCATATAAGACCCTCGGTCAACGCCTTCATGAGATCCACTTCATTGACGATGCCTCCACGTGCCGCATTGATCAAGATGGCATTTTTCTTCATGAGTTGGAACTGCGGCAGGGCAATCATGTTGTGAGTTTCGGGGGTTAGGGGGACGTGGAGGGTCAACATGTCCACGTGCGGGAGCATGGCTTCGATGGTCTCGACTCGAGTGTGCGGTATATCGCCCCACGCTCCAGCCGGCGCGAACGGGTCGTAAGCATAGATCGGCGCATTGAAACCGCCTTGAAAGATCCGAGCAACAGAAACTCCGACGTTTCCCATTCCAACGATCCCAATGGTCTTGCCTGCAAGTCCAACACCTGAGCATGCCTCTTTCAGGGCAACCTTCTCTGTCACCTGCTTGACCGAGATAGTCCGCAATTGCCGCGCAACAGCCATCGTCAGCGCCAGGACGAGTTCCGCAACGGACTGTGAATTCGCTCCCGGTGTGTTGAGGATTGGAATCCCGCGGCTGGCGCAGGCTGGTTGATTGATGATATCGATACCGACGCCATTCTTGCCGATCGCACGAAGCTTTTGCGCCTTTTCGATGTCTTGTGCGGAGACAAGCTTTTCGCGCACCAGGATCGCTGACGCATTCTCTCGCCAGTTGAGCACTTCCGGATCGGTCCAAAGAACTGTTCGGAAAAGAGATTGGCAGTAGCTGACTACCTCTGGCGGAAACTTCTCCAGGAGGTAGATGTCAGGTAAGGGCGCTAATGATCCCATAGTGGCAGTGGTGTATGGAATAAAGGCGGAAAAGTTTGGGTGGTTGGGGTAAATCAGGGCATCTGAGTCCCGATCGGAAGAAACACTTTAAATATCTAGACAAATATGCCTGTCAATGCCTTCGTACACACCAGTGGTAGACAGATGTTGGTGGCCAACGCTAAACGCCGGTTGGCTACGCCGGGAACCAGGAAGGTGGACGACCATCGGAACGACTTGCCTGGGGCCAGTCGCAGACACAGCCCCGTCTCGCCGGGTCCGATTCAAATTCAGACCAGCCTCTGGATGCTCTTTGAACACAATAGAGTGTACTTTTGTACGGCTGAACGACAGGTTGGCCGTCGCCTTGAGTCATTCCCAGGTGGGACGGAATCGAGACCCGATGATCCCTGCTCATTGCCGCCCCAGGGATTGGTTCGACAGAGTGGAGTGCTATACCATAAGTTTTTGAGGGCTTCGCGGAATAGGGTGCCGATGCCCCCATGTTGTTCATATGTTTGCGGCCTCTCTCAACCATTGCCGGATGCTCTAGTCACTGTCTGTAGGCTCTCCCTGCGGTCTTTCATTTTGCACCTCAGATGCTCATTCAAGGTCGAGAATGTACGGGCAAGCGCATAGCCCGAATGGTGATTAGGGGGGGAATTAATTTGGTGGTGACAACTTAGCCTACCCACGTGCCTACTATACCGTACCTCGTATTGAAAAGCGAAAACACCCACGTGACCTCCTCTCTCATGCCAAGCCCCTGTTGCTAATGATTCTGAGCCACTCCAAATTCTTGGGGAGCCCAGCCTTGCTACTTAAAATATCCAAATGGTATCATCAAAGATAACCTCGTCGAAAATAAATGTCGACTACTCCTTGTAGCAAAAGGAATAACATTGCGGGTATTTTCAGGGCCTTGGTGTTGGCCGGCCAAGTGCCGATTAAAAAGATCACTCCTCTTTCGAACCTACTGGCATGTTCTCGAGGTCATGAGTGGCCGAGTTTCCAATAACACAGGCCCGCTACTCACACGTGAAACCTTCCAAAGCCTTGCAAGCGACGCTAGTACTGATCACATTGAGAGTACATATTTGTGTGGAATCTACGTCTGCATCCTTCAAACATCTTTGAACGTATAGAGATTGAATACGAAGTTGAAAACCCCCCAGCTTGGGGCCGACCACCCCGCCCCTATGGTTTTATATATCCACCCGTGCACGACTCACCCACTGACTTCCCCTTCATACCCAGCCGATCCTATTTCGCCCTACATAGACTCTCCTGCAACATAGCACAACCTCCGCCTAACAAGAGAGCGATTAGGCTTCGCATCCTTTTTCTATGCACCCATTTACGAGCCTGAATCGCAACCCTGTGCCATACTTCTGTTGATTGCGAAATATGTAGTAACAGAGATCTAAAGGTAGAATCAATCTGAATACTCGATGTCGTAAACCACAGTCTCCTCACACAGTTTTTCCCGAAGCTTATGAACCCTAGAGCAAGCATTGAGTCAACTACCAGTACAGTGATGGCTTCCGCGACTGTATCGGGGGCCTCGGCTTTGCGCTCGCAATTGCGGACATCCACTGCGAGACCATCCTCACCGAAGAATTCAAGGGGGCAAATGCGCGGGAGGAATGCTGAACATACTCGAGGTGCGCGGGGTGTTCCGCATACGACTTCAGATCATCCGCTTTCTCTATCACCGCAACCAATGCCATGCTGAACCCCATCGCCCTGTGTGCTGTCGACGGGAGTGGTGTGTCCGCTTCTAACTTGACGAGCCCTGGAATCTTGCCAACCATCCCTTTGGCCAGACTTTTCCACTCGTTCAGCTGCGAAGAAGTAACATCCGGTTTGACCTTGAAGAGCACTGCGGTAAGGATTTGTTAGGTCTCTAGCTGTGCTAAGATCTTACCCGAGGAGACTAACCTAGATGGTAAATTGGCATTGTGAAAACAGGACTTGTTATTTGAAGTTTGTTCGTCTGAGGAGATGTGCAGATGGAATGCTGACATCAGAAATCTATTCCAAAGAGAACCCCTTCGCACACAACAGCACTGAGACGCATCTACTAAACTTTATGCTTGAACGCCAAAAATCTTCTTTCCTACACAGTAACAGCATGGTTTCTCTCTCTTCTTGAGAAAGCTATCGGGCGTGGAATCCGTGGTCGGGTTTTGGAACCGACACACTCTCTCTATCCGCTCCTCCCCACACAACACGGCTTGGGAGCTACGTCAGAACTACAGTAGCAGCCGTCACTGACTCATTGACTATGACAAACACTTGTGCGTTGGACGAGACCAAAATTTTGATGGAAAATAGCACCCTGCTGGCTTTCGAGGATTTCGATCGTTGACTAAAATACATCTCGGCATACGTCTGCAACATATACTTCTTCAACAACACTTACGACATTCCTTGGATATATCAAGAATTCAAGCCTTCTCTCGGCGTCAGATTTGATATCAATGCTTTTACTTTGTGCTTCACAGATTTCGGTGCAAAATAGTTGCAGAAGCCTTGTGAGATGTCAAAATTCCACTCGAGAAAGGGGAACCACCCAGCGTGCTTACCTGATGATTGGGGAACAACAGCGAATCCGCTAGCACGACGTTCTCCCGCAGACCTGCACTGAACACCACCACCTCTGCAACATCGTCCGGTGTCAGCGTTTCGCAACCAGCGTAGACAGCGTCGGCTTTTTCCTTGTCACCGCCAAATCTGACGATGGAGAACTCCTATGATATATGTCAATACTCTGGTATTTTCGGCCGACGCCGTCAAGAGCTGGTGGGCAGTACCGTTTGCACTTGCCCTGGATCCACTTCCATCACTCTGATGCGGGTGGAAATCAATTCCTTTCTCAAGCTGTCTGTAAATATGCGGACCGCGGCTTTCGTGGCACAGTAGATACTTCCGCCGACATAGCCCTCTCGTCCGGCGATGCTGCCGATGTTGATAATGTCGCCAGAACCACCGTTGGGTTGGGAACGCATGATTTTCAACACTTCCTGCGTCATGTGGATCAACCCATACACATTGGTGTCAAACATAGTCATGATATCCTCTCGGTCAATGGTGGGGGCCTGTGCAACACCCTTGACTAGACCGGCATTGTTGACGAGAACATCAATCTTTCTAAACTCGTCGGGCAATTTACTGATGAAAGATAGCACTTCCTCTGGCTTGCTGACATCCAGTTGGATGGGCAGAACTTTGACGCCACTGCCGACCTCTTTGCTGATATCCTCGCTGATTTGCTGTAGCGCGTCGATGCGACGAGCGGCGAGAATGAGCTTCAGGCTCTTCGGAGAAGCTCTCGCAAACTGCTGCGCCACGCTTCGTCCGATTCCCGAGCTGGCTCCTGTTATTAGGACAGTCTTGCCTTCAAGGCGTTTGGCAATGACGGAAGACATCCTGTAAAGTAAAATTCCGGGTTGAAGGGTAACACAATTGGATTGATGTTCGACTGGTAGTGAGACAGCTGTTAAAAAGTAAATTAGCTTAGACAAGGAGGCAGAGAAATGCGAGACTCACAAGCATGGGTGGAGACTTGTTTCTACACGTCCTTCTCCTAGCGTCGGCGAGCTTCCATATATCTGCGCCAACATATTACGTGCTGTGCGGCTGCAACATCTACACTATTTGCCTTCAGCTTTAGCCTATAGGATGACACGTTTTAGATGATACAGAGCTCCTCCCGGCCGCTTAGAAGGTGTTCATTGGGAGTCTCGTGCTGACCAGCGATCTGCGTTGAAAAGGACCAAGGCATGGGCGGCTTTTGTCCCCGTATGGGGGACAGGAGTTGGTCTTGCAACAGCGGGTAGCGAATGCATGGTCGAACACAACAGTTCGATATGTGACTCAGTGTGGCAAATACTTCGTTCTGGGCTTCAAGCAACCGTGCGACAAGAGAGGTCGGTGAAACCAAGTTAGTTCGAGCACAGTTGTTTCGGCTTTTCCTCCCGGGGGTGAATGTGATCAACTCGTGGCGTTGGAGTCGGGAATTCTTGCCGTACTTTATCAAGCAGTCTGAATATTTCATGGTGGGCAGATTCGACGCTCCTAGTGTGGCTTTCCTAAATAGATCAGGTGAATTCCCTCATAACTACAAGCACAGTATGCTTTTACCGAAGAAGGTATTTCCCAAAGTTTGGAAGCGGGAGAACATCACACAACACGCAATTTTCGACTAGAGACTTATTGGATTATTGTAAAAATGGCGACCACTATCCGCAACAGCCTGATCGATCAAGAAAACCAAGGGAAATTATGCGTAGTACGACGTCCTGCAAATCACCACCGAATGTGGAGCTGGACGGCTAACCGCAGTCACAGGCATTTAGCATCAAATTCATTACATCTCCTGAGGTGGTATATATCGCTCGGAACGCTGGCTTCAACGCCCTATTCATCGATCTCGAACACTCCAGTCTATCGTTACAAGTCACGAGTCAGCTCTGCGTGGCGGCACTGAACATCAATGTTACCCCCTTCGTTCGGGTACCAGGACGTGTTGAAGCAGGGTTTATCCAGCGAGTCCTGGACAACGGCGCCCAAGGCGTCATATTTCCTCATGTGGACACTGAAGGTGAGAGTCTTTCCTTCCTGGGGTACTCGTTGAAGTGGTTTTGTCGAGGCCGGGCCGTCGCTAACTCCAACCAGAGCAAGCCCAGGCTGCCGTTAAAGCATGCAAGTATCCGCCCCTAGGCAAGAGATCGGTGTCTGGAATGCTTCCACATATGGGATTCAAAGGTACCCCTATCGCTCGGGTCCTGGAGGTGGGGAACGTGGGCATGTCCACCGTGATTGTCATGATCGAAGGACCCGAAGCGGTGTCGAATGTCGAAGCCATCGCAGCGGTTGAAGGCGTGGATGTTGTTCTAGTTGGGACGAACGATTTATCTATCGAGCTTGGTCATCCGGGCGAATTCGAGCATCCATCTTTTTCTGAGAGCATGGAAAAGATTGGTGCGGCGGTCAAGAAGCACAAGAAGATCCTGGGTGTTGCAGGGATCTACGATCGACCGGACCTCATGCGCAAGTTTGTTCATGTGTACGGTGCTCGATTCGTGATCGGTCATGGTGATCTACCACTTTTGGCAAAAGCCTCGGCAGGTGTGATGGCAGAGATGCGAGCCGTTGAGTCGACTTAACATTCCAATGAGGAGACCAGTTGAGGATGCAGATGGATTTTCTAAACAGGCCGATATCAGAGACCCTAGATCCAATTATCTTTCACAAAGTATGAGAACTCTTGCGAGGGCAGTAGGCCGCCCAAACCTCCCGTGCTCACCGTCCACTGTGATGTACGACGTGCTCCATGTGCTAGGCCGATCCGCATGTTGATGGAGAAAGTGGTAGGGTCAATCTTTCTTCATGACGGCTTGGGACAGGAACGATGTGTTCGATCCATGGCGAGATAACGGATATTGTATCAGGGCAGTCCGCAGGTGAGTATTATGATTCAAACTCTGCTCAGGAGGCACCGGGGAAGTATCAGAAAACCTTACAGCTGTGGTCCTTCTCAATGCCCCTGCAGTTTGCCTCTCCGAATTGATTCCAGACACCATGTCGCTTCTCACCGCTAAAGCCGATCCTCTTTGTAAATATGTCCACTGTAGCTATCAGGAAAGCGCGTATGCGAACCATCCAGCTAAATCCGATGCTGGAGGAGTTCAGCAGTCTATTTAGACCGACGGGAAAGAAAATACCGCCAAGAATATACTATGGGCAATCTTGATTAATCCTAACATATATGTTTACTTTGATTGATGTGTATTCACAAAACTATTCCTGAAGTCAAGAGATTGGAAAGGCATAACCGTGAGGTTGGCAGACAGGTCTTCCAATAAACACTGACATTTCAGCCTTATAGCGACCGGTGTAGGATGGAACAAGGGTGCCTGGCGACCCCAAATCACTACATGACATTTTCTAACTAGGGCTTGTGTAGCCCGCGCCCTATTTTGTCATAGTAGAACGGACGGCAGATTTCGCGATGAAATTCTTTCGTCCGGTTGCGACCTATCTTGTTAGCCTGACTACTTGTGGCACCTCATGCGCCCTACGGATGAGAGTTGACCTTAAACGAAGCTCTCCCCTAATCCCTAGACTTAAGGCATTAATGTTTTATCCTTATCCGTTCGCCTTTAGCCAAACCATCCCTTACGCTCTAACTTATAAGGCTGAAGAGGTAAAATTTACGGTAATTAATTCTCCTACTTTTGCTTATATTTATCGACTTTCTTTGTACGCATCCGTCGAGCTCTCCCTTAAGTACTTCGTCTTAGAGTATAAGGGTTTAGCTAGGAATTTAGAGTAATTCGTCTAACTACCGTATAACGAGGATTCTAAAGCTGAGGAGAGAAAAGAAAAGAGAAAATCTATCTACTATACGAATAAAGGAAATACTCCCTACCCTCTCCTATAGTAGGTTAGTATAGTTTCCTAGGAGATAATCGATAGGGAGGAGTTACGTAGCTTCGGCTATATAGTTATATAGCCTAAAGGTATACTACGAGTAATCGCTCTAGGGCGTACTCTAGATGTCACGGGATGCCAAGAAGTACGTATATATAGTGGATTGCTAGAGATATCGACACGAAGTGTCGATACTCTACGTCTTTTTAGCTTAATCGCTAGGGGCTATAGCATCCGCTCTAATAATTATATCGACACTTCGTACGAGAGTACTCTAGGACTAGGCTACGGTTTATATACGATGCCCGTACGCGAAGTTAATATACATAACTAGCGAGGATTCGAGTCTCGTTTAAAGTACTTAAGTTTTTTATAGGGCTTAAGGCGGTACTATATATATACGACTCCTAAGTTAGAAATTATAAGAGTATAAGTAACTTAACGAGAACACTAAGATAATCGATTAATTACTATATAGTCCTTAGAATATCGACTATAAGAACTTAAGGAGTCTAAAAACCTCGTATACGATTCGTATAGCTCCTAAGGTCTTATATACTAGGCTCCTTAGTATTTTAGAACTAGTCTTAGTATAGAATAGGTACTTCTAGAGTCTACCGTAGTCCTATTTCGTAATAATTACTCTCCTCCCTCGAAGTATATATCGGTGTTTTGGCCCGTAGCCTAGCGTAACTCAATTTGCTATAGGAGCCTAGGGAGCCTAGGGCTACTCAGCGCTTATTCTATATTCTATAAGAACCTAGGGCTACTCAGCGCTTATTCTATATTCTATAAGAACTTATAGCTACTATTATATTTCCTAATTAGGTAATTTTTATATATAGATATATTAGTAAATTTAGCGTATTTTTAATTTTTTAAAAAAATTAAGGTTTAAAGTTTACGCTAAAGTCGGCTAACTCGCTAGTACTCTAATTAATTAACTAACTACGCTAATAACTTAATAAT